>NC_061509.1:265515785-265601999 GCF_022539505.1 Lolium rigidum
TCATGATCACGAAACAATGATCATCCATTAATCAACAAGCTAGTTATACAAGAGGCTTACTAGGGACTCCTTGTTGTTTACATAACACACATGTATCAATGTTTCGGTTAATACAATTATAGCATGGTATGCAAACATTTATCATAAACACAAAGATATTATAATAACCATTTTATTATTGCCTCTTGGACATATCTCCAACAGCCCTCTCCTCTAGGGTAGGCGCATCAGGGTCATCGGAAGACCATGATGTCGGAGTCGGAGTTCTCTGCGGCTGCGGCGGCCGCCAGCATGCGCTGTTCCATCTCAGCGTCGAACGACGCGTGGGCCGCCTGCTCCTCCTCTGCTTCCTTCTCCGGTTCAACCAAGGCATTGGCGTCCCTGACCGGGTCGAGCAGGTCGCCCGTGTTGTCGTCGTCGTCGAACTCCTCGTCGGAGCTCGAGGCCGGGGAAGGTGGAGTGGGAGGTGGAGGTGGAGGCGCGGCAGCCTGGCCGAGGCCGGCGCTACTCATGGTGGCTCCGGTGGGGGCTGAGCGGCAGCAGCTCTACGGTGGAGGTTGTGCGGTGGCTAGGTTTTGTGGGGAGGAGATGAGATGCTCGCGCCCCTATTTATATAAATCAGAGGCAGGGCGACGGCCGCGGCACGCGTCGCAACGCCATTACTTCGTGCGTAGAGGTAGGCGACGGACGCGTACCACGTGAGGCATCGCCATTTACGCGGCATGCCGAAGCGACGCCTCGGCGCCAGTACTGGCGGAGAACACACATCGACGCTGGGTCGCTGCTAGGAGCCAGACGAAACGTCCGCCACCAGACACGAGCAGACACTTTACACGTTCACGCAGCGTCCGCAGAAATGGATCCGAGTCGCATAATTGGGCCAAGTTTGCGTCGCCGCAGACGGTCCGGTCACTTTGCATCGCCCCACTGAAGAAGGTACCAGACGCATTTTTCGGTCCGGCGAACCCAAACGGTTGCTCAGCGTTCGTTTGCGTCGCCCTGTTGGAGATGGCCTTATCCTCTGTATATGAAGAAGAGACGCAGCGGCAGGGCCCCTCTTCCGGCAGTCCGTCCTCTCCTCCCGGTTCCCTCGCCGCAGGTAGCCGGCCTCTTGCGCGCCGATCGCTCGGACACTACCATCCACGACACGGGAATACCTCAACAGAAAAGGGTGGCGGCGGCGAGAAATAACAAAGGGTTCACGTCTCCGTGTGTCATATGGAGATGGTTGGAAGCAGTGAAGAATCCGGGAAGCACAAGGAGGTGTGCGACTTGGAATCAATCAGGAGTTGGATAACGAGGAGGCCAACATTACGGGGATCGACACCCTCCAGATCAACGATGACTTCGATACTGAAGAGGAAAAGCTGGTGACGATCGACGAAAAGGCTGAGGCGCCTGACATGGATTTTGCATTGTCGCCTTACTCCGACCTGATCTACCTCCTTCACGATCAGATGCAGAAGCTAGTGGAACCTTCTTTCTTCTCAACGGAAGGGAAAGATGTAGCGAGGCTTTGGTCTGGTTCCGAGGAAAACAAGCTGCAATCTATCTCTGCCCAGATCGATGAGCTCCGTAGGTTGATTGGAGTAATGCTACACCTACAAAAATATTTTACGGAAAAGGCTTACGGACTCACAAACCAACAGTGAGAATAAAAAATCTGGCCCGATTTTTCAGGAGGGGATCAAACTCAAACCAACCAAAATAGCCCACGTTGGTCCGTAATCCTTCCGTAACCCAGTTTGTCCGTATGTCTAGGATTATCGGGTTGATTCCTGATTTGAACGAGAAGTTGAGCCTCGTCTCATGGAGCAAGTCTTCTTCCCAACACAGTTTAGCCGCAGCCGACCAGGACGAGAAGCAATTTGCTGGCTACCGCCACATGTGGGAACTGTTCAACGGCAACAAATTCGAGGCTTTAAGTGAGTAAATGATAGTACTCCGTATTATTTTTATTTTTTTGATTTGTTTCGGATTCCTTGCGAATAATCTAAATAAGTAAGTAGAATATTTTCTTCTACTATAACAGATGGGATTTACTTTGCTCGTAATATGAAACCAAATCGATAATGTTAGGAGAACCGAATCATCTAAATTTTACTCTTTAGTTTGTTCCATGTTAGATTTCTAACGGCACATAACTTGGCTTCTTGCAGCCTCGTTGAGCTCCATGATTTTTACACACTGCACACCAGGGCGCATGCCGTTGTATGCTGTTGTCAAGCCGACCCTGCAGATCATTTCTATCAAAGTCACGGAATTAACTGATCTTGAGTGGCCGCTCAAGGTGTATGGCATTATTGCCGCCCGTGATACCGTGGACAACCTTCGCAACCCCCTATTCCTTTGTTCAAGGAATGGCAGGCAACTTGTCACTCAACAAGTAAGCATGATCTATTCCTCTTTTTTTCTTCTTGCATGCATACTCATCGTCTCGGTTCATGACCAATGTTGATGCTCGTAGGATCCGTTTCTGCGCTTGACTGGCCCATCTCGTGCGGTGGTGTGTGAGGAGCCTGTCTCATTTGAAATCAAGCTGAAACTGAAGGGCAGAACAGAGTCTGAAGACAAAGCATTGATGAGTTCTAAGCTATCTTACAAGGGGGATTCTGCTAATAGGTATTCGACCCTAAATGTTGGCAACCACTTCTGCAAAATGGAGTTCTGCTTTCAGCAGCTCGAACGATCAGTCCAAGCCACTATCGTAGGTGTCCGCATTGTTAGTCCGAGGCCATCATCCTCTTTTCCACACGGCGCCCAAGTTTTCTGCTCATCGCTGCCTCGTGGATTCAAAGAAGATGATAACACCCTGTCTTGTCCAAATTTGTTGTTGCATGATTGGAAAGATGGAATAAGAAGTGCTGATGGGCATCTTGATCTGGCAAGGCATGTTGTTTCCGCTGAATTACGTGGGAAGCTGAAAGTTCTTATCAAGGACTGTAAATCCCCTGGTCTCACCGGTTATGTCCTCTTGACACCAAAGAAGTGCAATTTCAGTCAAGCCACATGTCTAGTTGGTGACGCTGAAGTGGAGGTTACTGTTGCTTGGTCCCTGCTTGTGAAAGACGATGAATGCATCTTGTCAAGCAGCTATGTTGATCCATTTGAAGCATGCCCTAAGCTACATCCCTCCGCGTTGACCTTCTTGAAGACGGGAGTTGCTGAAAGTTGAATGTGTTTGTCATGTGTGTATGCAGAATGTACAACAATTCTCCTCCTCGAAACAGGCTTTCGCCCCGCTATATTAATATAGCAACCACACGATACAAGCATGCTGGGGCCGCAGCACAACCAGGCCCAAAAGAAACGGAAGAGAAAGAGAAGAGAAAACAAAAGCCGACACCGGTAGCTCGACAAGAACGATGACGACCCCGCAACCGCTGCGTCCTCCGGAGAATGCCCACCACACTCCTAGCACCTCGAACCGCCGCATACCAAAACAGCACCTTCAACAAGGAGAGCGACGACGACGCCGCTGCTGTCCGGAGAACTCCTGGGGTTTCCCCCGATACACGGAAGGAAATGGAAAGGGGGTACAACCGACGCCCTCCAAGAAGGTAAGGCGGCACCCTCGGGCGCCACCGCGTCAGAGTCGGATGAGCCGACATGGATTTCTCCCAACCCCAAATCCACCATCCTGGACGATTCGAGGAGCTCCCCCAACCTACCGCCCACCAACGCACGCCCCCACGGTCTTGAAGTCCTCATCGCTGTCTCGCCGTGGACACCGGCGCAAGGCCTAGAGGAAGAAGAGGGAGACAGACAGGGCCCGGGGTAGCACACCACTGCCGGCGGGAGGGAACAACCTCCACCGGACGACCACCACCTGCGGTCTTCACGGCAGCCGACCGGACGAAGCGGCAAGGACAAACCAGGCCCCTCCCGGCCCGGCCGAGCCCAACCGGGCCCGTGAAGTCCTCGCCGCCAAGTTGCGGCAGGCCGGCCATGGCGTCGCCACCACCCCGCCACCGCCGACGCGCCTCTTCCGCCACCGGGGAAACGCCGGGTCGGACCGGGGGCCTACGGCCCGCCAAGCCCGGATCGGGCCCGAAAGGGGCCCGGATCTTGGCCGAACGGACGCCGCCACCACCCCTCCCGACCGCCGCTCCGCCGCCAACGACGGCGCCGCCGCGCCTCCTTCCACCCGACACGCGGATTCCACGCCGCCGCATCGGACCGCCGAAGGCCGAGGTGCACCGCCACGGGTCGCCTGCGCCGCGCCCGGGGCTCCGCGCTCGCGGGGAAGGGCCGCCCGCCGCCGCCGGCACCGCACGAGCAACGCCCGGCGGCCCGCGCCGGCGGCGGCGCAGAGAGGGAGGGGGAAGAGAGGGCTGGGAGGCGCGGCGGCTAGGGTTCGCCCCTGCTCGCCCGCGCGGGGGGCGAGAGGAGCGGAACGTACCAGCGCTTCGAATGTACAACAATTCTTAGCATCTACAATATGTTATTTCAAAAATCTGTTCGTTGTGAGGTTGATGCTACTTGTTAGTAGAACTTCTCTCGAGACAATAACTTGCTACTATTGTATTTTGGAGACAATAACGAGTTTTTTTTCGGGAGTGATGTTTTGGCTCTCGGATGCATATGCTTCCTTTATTTTGAATGGACCTTTGATTCATTTTAAAAAATTCAAACAAAATATTCATGTATACATCTTCATAAAAGTCCTTCCATAAAAGATCTACTTGTCGTTTGGGCTATGTAAAAAAAATAAAAGTTTGGTGCTAAAACAAAGGTTTTTTGTGAGACATGTTTGTCTTTTTTACATCGATCACAACAAATATCGGTTTTTCACGAAACTATACGCAGGCATCTAGATTGTTGGGATGTACACGCCGATCTTATTTAGTTGGAATTATTTGACAAGTAGAAACATGTTAGTTATATCGGATACGATCATCCACGTATGCGACGAAATCCGAAAGTGATGATGGATGGAGACACGTCTTCTTCCTTGTCGTGCAATGCAACGGTCCTGCAAATCTGGCAGCATGCATGTGCCTCCTCACACCCTCTCTGGCCTTGATTCAATCCGATTATCGCCAAAAATCTCTGCGATGTGATCTCCTGAATATTGAATAATTGTAGTGTATTTCCCTGGAATACTCGTAGTAGGACAGGCTGTGCAGGTTGTCGCGTATTTCAAAAGAAGAAAGAAGACAAAATGGCTCGTGTGAAGAAGACTATCGGGCTCAGAGTGGTTCAGACCGGCGGCAGGTCGATGTCCATGGTGGGCGCTTAAACCGGGGCGGGGCGGGGCGGGGCGGGGCTCCAGGTCTGGACGATCGATCCAGCTTGTCCGAACCACACGCCAATCAGGTGTCCAGCCTGCTCAGTCTCCAGTCAAACTCTGACCTCCGAAGTCTCTGCCTGTCCCTCCATCTCGACTCCCCCCGTACATTGTCAGCAATGGCGGCGCCGTCGCGCCGGGGCGGCCACAGCCAACCCTTCGACCTCGACACCGCTCCGGAGCTCGACGACGACGGCCACGCCGCGCGCACGGGGAACCTATGGACGTGCGTGGCGCACATCATCACCGGCGTCATCGGGGCCGGCGTGCTGGCGCTCTCCTGGAGCGTCGCGCAGCTGGGCTGGGTCGCCGGCCCCATCGCCATGCTCTGCTTCGCGGGCGTCACCTACGTCTCCGCCGTCCTCCTCACCCACTGCTACAGGTCCCCTCTCGTCGCCGCTTCCGGCGGTGGTGGCTCGGAGGATTCGTCGACCGGTAAGATGAGGAGGAACTACACCTACATGGACGCCGTCCGGGCGCTGCTCGGCCGGAAGCACGTCTACGTCTGCGGCACCCTCCAGTACCTCTACCTCTACGGCATCGGCGTCGCCTACACCATCACCACCGCCACCTGCCTCGGGTAACCATTTTAATTCCACACACAATTCGTAGCACTTTGGTCAATCCTCAATCTGATGGGGTCGATCGTCGTTGCAGCGCGATCAAGAAGTCCAACTGCTACCACGCCCACGGGCGCGGCGCCGCGCGCTGCGGGTCGGGCACGGGCGAGCAGCACATGTTCATGCTGCTCTTCGGCGCGGCGCAGCTGGTGCTGTCCTTTATCCCCAACTTCCACAGCATGGCGTGGCTGTCCGCCGTCGCGGCGGCCATGTCCTTCACCTACGCCACCATCGGCCTGGGCCTGGGCCTCGCCAAGACCGTAGGCGACGGCGCGATCAAGGGCGGCGTGGCCGGCGTGCCCGTGGCCACCGCGGCGCAGAAGACGTGGCTGGTGGCGCAGGCGGTGGGCGACATCGCGTTCGCGTACCCGTACACCATCGTGCTCCTCGAGATCCAGGACACGCTGCGGTCGTCGCCGCCAGAGGGCGAGACGATGCGCAGGGGGAACGTGGTCGCTGTCCTCGCCACCACGTTCTTCTACCTCTGCGTCGGGTGCTTCGGGTACGCCGCCTTCGGCAACGCCGCGCCGGGGAACCTCCTCACCGGCTTCGGCTTCTACGAGCCATACTGGCTCGTCGACTTCGCCAACGCCTGCATCATCCTCCACATCCTAGGCGGCTACCAGGTAACCAATCCTCCTCAACTCTCATCAAGCTTCCGAAACTTCTGAATCTTTTGCTTGTTCTGAATCTGAACAACATGGCGATCGAATTGCTCCGGCCGGCAGATGTACAGCCAGCAGATATTCATGGTGGTGGACAGGTGGTTCGCGGCGAGGTTCCCGGAGAGCGCGTTCGTCAACAAGACCTACCCCGTGCGTTTCCTGCCGGGGCTGCCGAGGTACGGGCTCAACCTGCAGCGGCTGTGCTTCCGGACGGCGTACGTGGCCACCACCACGGCGCTGGCCGTCGTGTTCCCCTACTTCAACGAGGTGCTCGGCCTGCTGGGCGCGCTCACCTTCTGGCCGCTCGTCATCTACCTCCCCGTCCAGATGTACTGCGTGCAGCGCCGGGTCAGGGCCTGGACGCCGACGTGGGTCGCCCTGCAGGCGTTCAACGTCGTCTGCTTCGCCGTCGGCACCTTCGCCTTCGTCGGCTGCGTCGAGGGCGTCGTCAAGAAGAGGCTAGGCTAGGCTAGGCTGTCGGATTGCTGTACAGTTAGCGCTTGAGAAACAACCGTGTACTATGAAACCTGCTCTGTTTCTGCTAAGCTCTACTTTGAGCTTTATATAGTACACAAGACAACAGATGATGATATGTTTGGATATGTTTAGAGGAGAATTATATCTTTTGATGATATACTGAATTCACAACAGTTTAAAACTTGCAATTAATCAAAATTTTAGAATGTATAATAGCTTGCTGGATTGTCGTGTTCCGGAAGACCCTGCCGGCGAAATTCATTGTGCGATCAATGTCTGAAGATTGCTGTATTGGGTGTTTTCGGTCGAGCGCACCCATGTTTTTTATCTGACCATTTGGTTTCAGAGGGAGCGCTTCGAAGCTCTGCTGGCTGTTAATATCATGGAGCTTGTTTTCTTTCCATGGTGCTGGCGGAGAAGGTCATGAAAGTCAAGATTGGTGGAAGAGCAATGGTGGTCGGATCTTGGTGGTGAGATGGAACTGGCTTGGTGTTCCGGCTTCACAGCAGCGGTATGAATGTGGGGGCGACAACACAGGTGAAGTTCAGAGTCCTACCTTTCATGGTGAAAACCCAAGGTCTGGCCTTAACTGGTTGTGCCTGGCAATGACCTTGTTGGAGGCATTGTTTTGAGAGCGGGGACTATCTTCAGGGTGAAAACCTAAGATCTTTGATCGGGCGATGACGGTGTTAGAGCACTGTTCCCTTCTTGAAGGCGTCGTTTTTGGAGAGTCAGTATTTCAGGTGTTGTCTTGGCGGTGGATGTATTGTTGTTGTTAGGCCCGAGATACTGTAGCGGGACTTTTGTTTCTTAGTTTTTTTTTTCTTTTGGCTGTGTGCATCCGTAGTGCCATTATGGTGGTGCGTTGTTGCAGAGGCTGGGTGTAATTGGTATCTTTTGATATTAATATATTTCCTTTATCGAAAAAAGTTACAACTCACAAGTGAGAGGGGGGATTAGAGGACCTTGTATTCAACAGAAGAGGCAACCTCAGTAAGCTGTGGACATGAATTCGTCGCGGTGGATATCGGAGGCTTCGTGTATGTACCACTTAGACAGTTAATTAGAGCATCTCCACTCGAGATCCTAAAGGCTCTCTAAAAGGTTATGGGGGTGTCGCCGCTAAAAATCGCATCCAGCTAGCTCCTCAATTTCTTGTTGTGAGCAAATTGAGCATTTTCTCCAGGCCACTATCTCACGTGCCTGTCTTGTTGAATGGGGTTCATCACCTTCTCAATATGGTGGTCTAGATTTATGTTGCTCACTTCCTGATGGAGCTATCGAAGATGCTAAACAACAATCTAAGAAAATTGTGATGCTCAATTCCTTTTTTTTTCAAAAAAGGATACTTTATTACTTGAAAAGTTTGACATAATACAACCGATCTCTGCATAGCTCGGATGCACACAACCATTCATAAAGGGTACAAAAACACACTGTTCATTGCGAAAAGGAAGCGACAAAGTGAAAAGCCTATCATGGTGTAGGAGCCGCTATTGTGACGGCCCGGAACCGGTACCACGAGGATTTTAGCGATTCCGCCAAAATCCGCACGATATCGATTCAGAGACGCACTCCGATACGACGTGCGCGACGAAGCACACACGTGATGCCAGAGAAATTATCTTGAGCAGTAACATTACAACAGGTTTAAAATAGAGCCCACAAGAAACATATATTACAACGACTCCAACGAGTCAAGATACAAATATACAATACAAAAATCCAAATCATACAGAAGATCGAATACGTCCGAGTACGAACAAGATACAAATTGGACTAAGAGTCCTGAAGATAACCAGTGGTGTACATAACCCTGCCCAGGCCAAGCCGGAGGGTAACCTTGCTAACGTCGTCTTCATCGAACATGTCTTCATACATGTCATGTTATGTCCCAAAGCAGCAACAAGTACGGGTTCGTACTTAACAATATTTCAAGACGTATATGCATTCGTTACCGTCCTTTGTACTTGAGGTACGCAGGGGACTTAGAGAACGCAAGAGGAACATCATAGGCAATATGGTGGGTTAAGCGACAGCGCGCAAGCACTAAAAACATATAGAGACACTCTACAACATTTGTCTATCACAGAAGGTGAGAGAGCGCATAAACTAACAGTTCTATACTCTGCAAACATAACACAACCGATGCATTCCCCGAAGAAGTACCAACAAGGGCACTCACACGGTTGACAAGTTTTATTAGGTAACCGTTGTAGTAATGTTATATTATTACACAAGTTATTAGAAAATTATTAACAGCAACATAAAGATGTAAGTTGTTCTATGATCGAGCTATACAATTCCAAGTCGTCCATAACCGCGGACACGGCTTATTGATGTCTACGCCCCCTCCTTTTCCTGTAGACAGTGTTGGGCCTCCAAGAGCAGAGGTTTGTAGAACAGCAGCAAGTTTTCCCTTAAGTGGATCACCCAAGGTTTATCGAACTCAGGGAGGAAGAGGTCAAAGATATCCCTCTCATGCAACCCTGCAACCACAAAGCAAGAAGTCTCTTGTGTCCCCAACACACCTAATACAATAGGTGCACTAGTTCGGCGAAGAGATAGTGAGATACAAGTAATATGGATGAGTATGAGTGATAATAACAATCTGAGTAAAATATGGCAGCGAGTAAACATTCAACTAAACAGTAAACAAACGGAGATTCGATGCTTGGAAGCAAGGCCCAGGGATCCTGCTTTCACTAGTGGACACTCTCAATAACGATCACATAATAGGACTACTCTACACCCTCTTGTTGGATGATGAACACCACTAATTGCGTAGGATTACACGAACCCTCAATGCCGGAGTTAACAAGCTCCACAATATTCAATGTTCATATTTAAATAACCTTAGAGTGTAAGATAGATCAACACAATCACACCGAGAACTAACATAGCATGCACACTGTCACCATCACACTATGAAGGAGGCATAGATCATATCAATACTATCATAGCAATAGTTAACTTCACAATCTACAAGAGATCACAATCATAGCATAAACCAAGTACTACGCGGTGCACACACTGTCACCATTACACCGCGGAGGAGGAATAGACTACTTTAATAACATTACTAGAGTAGCACATAGATGATATTCAACTAGTTCACAAAGAGAGAGAGATGAACCACATAGCTACAACGGGGCCCTCAGCCCCGGGGATGAATTACTCCCTCCTCATCATGGAGGCAACGATGGCGGTGAATATGGCGGTGGAGACGGCGGTGGAGATGGCTCCGGGGGCAATTCCCCGTCCCGGCGGCGTGCCGGAACAGAGACTCCTGTCCCCCAGATCTTGGCTTCGCGATGGCGGCGACTCTGGAAGGTTTTTGCGGGTTTCGTCGATCGTCCTAGGGTTTTCGCGATGGAGGCATTAAGTAGGCGGAAGGGAGGCGTCAGGGGGGTCTGGGGCCACCAGACAATAGGGCGGCGCGGCCAGGGCCTGGGCCGCGCCAGCCCCATGTGTGGTGGGCCTGTGGCCCCCCTCTGTCCTCTCTCGGGTGTTCTGGAAGCTTCGTGTGAAAATAGGGTGCTGGGCGTTGATTTCGTCCAATTCCGAGAATATTTCCTTACTAGGATTTCTGAAACCAAAAACAGCAAAAAACAGGAACTGGCACTGCGGCATCTCGTTAATAGGTTAGTGCCGGAAAATGCATAATAATGACATATAATGTGTATAAAACATGTGAGTATCATCATAAAAGGAGCATGGAACATAAGAAATTATAGATACGTTTGAGACGTATCAAGCATCCCCAAGCTTAGTTCCTACTCGTCCCGAGTAGGTAAACGATAACAAAAATAATTTCTTAGGTGACAATGCTACCAACATAATCTTGATCAATACTATTGTAAGCACATGTAATGAATGCAGCGATCAAAACAATGGTAATGACATGAGTAAACAACTGAATCATAAAGCAAAGACTTTTCATGAATAGTACTTAAAGACAAGCATCAATAAGTCTTGCATAAGAGTTAACTCATAAAGCAATAATTCAAAGTAAAGGTATTGAAGCAACACAAAGGAAAATGAAGTTTCAGCGGTTGCTTTCAACTTATAACATGTATATCTCATGGATATTTGTTGCGGTCAAAACCCACCGGCGGGCAGCGACGGGCAACACAGTAGAGCCGGGAACAACTTAGGGCTGCGGCTGGCCCTGGTCCCTCTGAGCGACGGCCCGCAAAACCTCTGGTACACACGTCCGATGCTGATGCAAGGACGTGCCACCTGACCTATACCTGGTCAGGAAGGTGATGGAGATGCCTCGCTTAGTTTCCTGCATGGCATACACGTAAACATTAAATACGAGCCTCGATCGGCTCTCAGGTTATCCTGTGAATCGGCTCAAGGAGCCGATCCACCCATGATTCGTACGAGGTGCACGAATATATGGTGGTCCTGCTTGATCAAAATAAAGCTAAAGCGACCTACGACGATCTGGGGTTTTCACCGCATAATCGGATCATCCTACTCACGATTGGGCCTCGCGGCCACGCACGGTGATCGTAAGCCGATCCTAGATATGGCCTAAAAACCAACACGAGGTTGATCCCCGGAACATCCTGTCTAGGACTAGCAAACGACACCCTACGTGCCGCTGGATCCTCCAACCCTTTGTAAGGCCTAACTATTGCAGATATTAAACTAATCCTTGAAGAAACAAGGAGCAACCATAACGGATTGGATCTACTAAATTATGATCAAGCGGGGTGCCGCCCCTACACCTAAGATAGGTGTAAGGGCGGCCAGATATGCAAGGGTTGCACTACGATAGCATATGATACGAAGAACAATGCTAACCCTAACACATCTAAGATAACTACGTTGCTCGCCATCAAAAAGGCTTCAGTACGAGCAACGCATGAACAACATAAGCTTGTGCTGCCTAGATCGCAAGATGCGATCTAGGCAGCATGATGCTTACCGGTAGAACCCTCGAGACGAAGGAGTTGGCGATGCGCCGAGATTGATTTGGGGTGAACGTTGGTTGTTGTTTATTTCATAAACCCTAGATACATATTTATAGTCCAGGGGACTTTCTAACGTGGGAATAATCCTAACCGTGCACGAGGCAAACTCTAACTAACCGACACGTAATCTACTATGTTACAGATACAAGGGCAAACTAGCCCAAACTTTGCATAACAGGCCGATTCACGTAATTCTTCCATGTATATTCTTTAAATCCATCTTGATCGCGGCCCACCTCTGACTCGGTCAAATTCTGGTGATAACACATGCCCCCCTGGTTTTGAAATTGATAATTCCAAAATCACTCTGCCCTTTCTTTCGTTGGGTCATGTCGTGGCAGAACCGTCGCAGTATCTTTCATCATGATGCCTTGCCTTCTCAACTTCTCCGCGTGACCTGGCAGTTTTTTTTCTTTCTTTTAGGCACCACTTCCTCGGAAACTGCTGTGGCATTGAATTTCCACTATATCCCCTTTTATTTAACCGCTCCGAACAGTTTACTTCCGCATCTCCTTCGCATTAGCACTCCAAAAGCCCTCCTGCGCCACCATGTCTTCTTCCTCCTCTGCCCCATCGGATCTTTCCACCCAATCCTCCTCTTCCCGCGAGCCGACACCGGAGCCGAACCCGGCGGAGGTCCACGCAGCCAACACTCGCCGTGCCATCGAGGCCGGGGAGGAGCCCAGCCATGACTTCTCCGTCTGGTCTGAGGACGACAAGTCCTTGACCGACGGGGAAAGCGACCTCCGCTTCCTCGTGTAAACGTAACTAGGGAAAGAGAGATTGCGCTGATCCGACGTGCCTCGTCGGGTAGGGATCGTTTTATTATATATGAGGTACAAGTACAGAGTCCTATACCTATACGTACACAAGTCATACGTATATTCTAACACCCTCCCTCAATCTCAACTAGTGAAAGATTGAGATTGCGTTTACAATGTTCAAACAACGGTAACGGGAGAGGTTTAGTAAAAATGTCAGCAACTTGATCCTTTGAAGAGATGAACCGGATCTGAAGTTGCTTCCGAGAAACACGCTCACGAACAAAGTGAAAGTCCACTTCAATATGCTTCGTCCGAGCATGAAAAACTGGATTGGCTGACAAGTATGTAGCACCAATATTGTCACACCACAAAACTGGAGGCCGACCTTGAGGAACACCAAGTTCACGAAGCAAAGACTCGTACCCAAACAAGCTCAGCGAGTAGCATTTGCAAGGGCCTTGTACTCAGACTCAGTGCTTGACCTGGAAACTGTAGACTGCTTACGAGCACTCCAGGCAATGAGATTTCCTCCATAAAAGATAGCATGTCCCCCGGTGGATCGCCGATCATCAATATTTCCAGCCCAGTCTGCGGTGACCCAGCATACCACTGCATGTTGTAGTATACAAGTCGTTGATATGATCTTTGTGAAGGGGCTTCCTCACAAATTGCCATATCCCTCAGAGTGGTACAACAGAAATATTGCAGGTCATAACACTCCATACTTTATTACAAACATTGTCTTAACAAGTTGGTATTCTCACAGGTCCTATGAGAACACCCTAAGATACTACTTAAGTACGATTACAACTCATAACAAATATTAAGAGCTCAACAACTTATTTAGGTAAGTTCTACGTTGCTCGGCTCTATGATGCTAGGGTATGTCACTACTCCTCCACCTCCGTGTCATCTGGTCCGTAGACTATTCCATAGTCTACGCCTTCCACTCCGCTGGTAAGATCAGGTTCTTCGTAGACCAGCTCGTAGCTTCCTTCTGGTGCTCCATCGTTGATAACCTCCACTTCCGGATCACAGTCTAGCAAGGGTGTCGAAAGAAAGTGAGTACAGAGGTACTCAGCAAGTTCTAAAAGAATAAAAGGTGTTTGATGCACTAGCTACGACCATTGATCGAGAAATCGCAGGTCAATGCATGTTTTGAAAACATTTCTTCAAAAGGTTGCTTTTATTATGAAAACTATGCCCGTCGGTCTTCACGGGTTGACTAGAACTTCGTGGAGTTCCTTTCTGCCGCGTTCGCAGTTCCCTTCCCGGAACAAGGAGTGACAGACCACAATTTGATACACTCTGCAGAGGTGCGTTACTTTTCCCACAAGAGATCTCACCCTTTTTGCCATCCGCGAGGACTTGCCCCCGTTCACACTTCCTTTGGTGTGAGGCCAGGTATAAAGATCCAAGCCCACACCGCCTTCTCCGCGACCGCAAACCCACCCTTTTGTCCACCCGCACACCTCCAGTAGACTTCCCCGATAATACGGCTTTACTCATGGTGTACTTTGGACAATCCTTCATAGATCGTAGAGCCATCATCACTAATGGATGGGGATTTAAAAGGCTATCCCAACCTACGGCAGTGCCTCCAAGCACCCCGCCGGCTCTACCAATCCGTTGGCGTGCGTAAGGGAAAAGATACAGCTGGCTTCCCCGAGCCATTATAGATCTCATGGTCAACGCGGTTTGTACGGCGCTAGAATCACTCTGGACGGCATTGGTAATTTAATCCTAGGGTGATATAACCCATTGCAATGGAACCTCCACCATATCAACACATACCATGGTTCCATTGCCAGCCACATAGTCATATTCATAGTTGGAAAATAACATTTCATTTGCGATGCAGGAATGATAAGTATATAGCTTTGCATTAAAGTAATAGAAAATAATCAAGTTGACATGAGCAAGGGTGAACTTGCCTGTGGACTGCGAGATAGTGCAGTTCAATGCGGTTGATGGAACCTGGACCTCGGGTTCTGTAAGAAGCATCATTGTCCGGTAAGGACAATGTTATAAAATCCAAATAATGCAATCATGGATGGATTATTTTATGTTGAATCCCTTTACCCCAATGAGTTATTACAATTTAGGGTTGTATTTAAGATTTATGTCTTTGACGGTAATTTACAATTGATTTAAAAGTATTAATCATTGTGATTCACACAAAGTACAACAATTCAAAGTAAAATGATTTTACTTGATGATTACCTTAGTCATTCCAAAATAATTTGAAATTATAGAGTGAACTCTATAGTTTTTGGAATAAAAAGGAGTATAGTATTTTTCTGGGAAAAATACCCTCTTTCAAAAGAAATGACTTGGATTAGTAGAATTTCATTTTGAAATGTTTGAAAATAAATATTTGAACTTATTTGAGATTTTTCCTTGAATTTGAATTACAAGGAAATAATAATTTTAAATTCCAAGTTATTATTTAAATTCTAAAAATTCATAATTTTGAATTTGTTTCATAAATTCCATTTCATATTTTATTCTTGTTAAGATTTATTTTTCATTCATAAATCCAATTTTTATTGGATTTTTAGAGTTGTTTATGATTTATTAAAATTTGGTAAAGTTTTGATCTTTTATTAAATGTAAAAGACCAAAATACCCCTCTGGACCCCTATTGGGCCCAGCCCAATAACTTAACCCAGGGACGGCCCAATAAGGCTGGCCCCCTTTTGGGTTCGGTGGCGCCGAAGCGGCCCACCTCACTCACTCTCACTCGGCCCTCTCACTCACTCGACCTAACCCTAACCTCTGGCGACTCCCGTGGCGATGGCGTCGCCGCCATGGCCGCCGCCCTGCTCCGGCCATCGCCGGCCTTCTCCGTCGTAGCCACCAACCGATCCTGAACCGCCGTGAGCAGATCTATCGATCTGTCCGCGCAGTTTCTCCCTTCTCGTCCTCTCCTGGCGAATCGCCTCCGATCTGGATCCACTGGAGAATCGCCTCGAACGATTTGGTGGTCTCCGGCGAACTCTCGTCCTCGCCGTCGACGTACGCGCCCCTTGAGACCGACCTGGTGCGGTGCTGCTTGCAGTACCAGTGCCGTCGCCTCAGGTGCTGCTACGGTGGTGCTGGTTCGTGTCTGGGTTCGCCGGCGTAACGTCGGCGCCTACCCTGGATTTGCAGCTGTTAGGGCCGCGCGAGCACTGCCTCGCCATGCCCTAGCCTCTGCTTCCAGGCGCAAGTAAGTGTTGCATCTTCTCTTCTCTTCTGTGCGCCTCCCCTCGTTACTGTTCTTCTTCCTCCTCATGCTCTGCTGCTCTCTGGTGATCCTGTGATCACACAGAGCCATGCTATTCCTATGCAAATTGCCTGTGCTTCTGTTAATTGCAAGTTCATGGCCCAATTACCATTTACTGGTACTGGCACATGCTGCTTTGCTTGCTGTTCATGCTGTGCTTGCTTCTCTGCTGCTCCTAGCATGCTCTACACTTGCCATGCTCTACTGTGCTTGCTCAATAGCTAACTATGCCATGCTATGCTTGGTTACGACTGGCTTATGCTTACTGGTCTATCATGCTTGCTTGTCTAGGTGTACTTGTGATGCATCTGTGACACTTGTGTGTGTGCCAGAGGTGCCTGTGATATGATTCAGTACTACCTCTGCAAGCCAATGATCCATTGGATCATTCCTTGCTTGTTGGCTAACCTCTCTGTGTAACTTGGCTTGCTATAATTGATCCATTTGATCAATTGATTGTCAGTGATTGCTTACTGGCTAATACTGTGGCTACAGGAATCAATTATCTGGTGATGCTGATGCTCAAGCATCACTGTGCTGTTGCTTACTTGTGCTGTTGCTCATCTTAGCTATCTAGACTTGCTCTAGTGGCTATGAATTAAATTGTGTTGCTTAACAATATGCTACTGTCATGCTTAGCATGGATCTGTGATAAACTCATGCTTGTATTACTTAAATTATGATGAACTGCTTATGCAGTGATGATTAAGTTACTTGCTTGCAAATGATTTGACTGTTCATGATTATCTAGCAAGCAAAATAGAATCTGAATCCATTTCTGGATAGTGATGTGATATATTTGGCTTTCTCTTATTTGATGCTAAGTGTGATGTGACCTCAGTAGCCTTGCTACTGATTGGTTGCTCACATGATTGGTTGGATCTTGTTGGCTACTCATCTTTGCTTGCATATTTGGGGATCATAGTAACTATGAATGCCAATATGCTTGCCTGTGAAGAAATCTAGGGTTTCTGATGGTTATGTGCCTAGGATTTTCTGTGTAGTCTATATTAGCAGCTATTTATTGTAACTCATCTACTGGTGCTATCTGTGCATCAGATCTTGCTTCTGTGCACAAGATCTGTATTTGGATGGTTTCTATTTTGGTGGCTTTTTAGACTAGCAATGATCCTTGGTGAAAACCAAGTGATGATTCACCCTGTTGAGCATCTGCTCAACCCCATGACTATGTCATGCATATGATGGATTAGATCCATTGGATCTTTTCCAGGAACTAGGTATACCTTGTTCCAGCTCCTAGAAAGAAATGTTTTGTTGATGCAGACTTGGGTTTGTTCACAGCCCTTCACCTCCAGATCTTGGATGATCTTCTAGGTCACCATGATTTCTGGTGGCTTAAGTGGTTGTGTGTGTTTGTTCTGTTCTTGCTCAAGAACTGGATGAACTGAGCTTATTCTTGCTTCACCCTTACCTGGTGAATCTTTATCTGGTCGACTGGTTATGATTTCTAGGGTTTGTGCCCCTTTTATATGAACCCTGCTTCTATCCCTGCATTGACACACAAGCCTGGCTTGCTTGGTGACTAACCTGTTGCATGGCCTTGCTGTTGCTGCCCAGCACACTTGAGTTGTGTGCTCTCATATGCTGAAACTTGAGCCCTGGTGGTGCTCAGGTTTGGTCTGCTGCTGCCCTTATCTTGTGCTGTCCCTGGTTTTGGACAAGCACAAGTGTGCATGTCACTTGGTTCTGTCCAAACTGAATTATTTGACTAACACTAACATTCTGGCTAGTGTTGGTTCTTTATTTTGCAGGTTTTGAAGATGGACATGACCATGAAGAAATACTTCAATTCATATAGTCTAGGTTTTAGTTTAGGAATAATATTGTAATCTTTATTTTCATTTCTGTTTATTATTTATCAATTCTTGTATCAAGAATATTGTAAAGACAATGTAATGTGTGTTGTGATATCAATAAAGCCCAAGTTTTTGTTTATGAGCTTTTGATTTATGTAATATTTATATTCGGAATAAACATTGTATTTATGATTCACTTTGAAATTCAAAGTTGTTTGAATTCATAAGTTGTTTAAATTATGAATTCCATTTTATATTGTTCAATGCTTATTGTTAAATGTATTAACACTTGTCAAATGAAATCAATTCCCCAAATCAACAAGATACAAAAGAGATCATGTCGAAATTTCCCTAACTCACATTGCCTAACCCAAAGTGCAAAATGAGAGAGAACCTCGATCCCTCTTAGGTTTAGTTGCAATAAAGCGCGAAAATTTCCCCCGTTTTGCGATGAAATACACATCCCATTTCTAAATCTACCCTTCGTTGTTCCTATGTTCTGGGTTATTACAGCCTCTCCCCTTAACGAAACTTCGTCCCGAAGTTAAGATTGGTACCTGAACATCTCGGGGTAAGACTTCCTTAATTCTTCTTCCGTCTCCCAAGTTGCTTCTCGCTCAGGATGATGTTGCCATTGTACTTTACAGTATTTGATTGCCCTGTTCCTTAACTTCTTCCACTGTACTTCTAATATCTTTTCCGGTCTTTCCACATAGGTTAGATCAGATTGCAGTTCTATTTCTTCATATGTGATAGGATCGTCCGGTGCCTTCAAACACTTTCTGAGTTGTGATACATGAAATACATTATGAACTTGACTTAGTTGTGCCGGTAACTCCAACTCAAAAGCTGTTCCTCGATTCCGACTGATTATCTTAAATGGTCCAATATATCGAGGGCTTAACTTTCCTTTCACTCCGAACCTCTTAAGTCCTTTCATTGGGCTAACCTTCAGATAAACCATGTCTCCCACTTTCGGTTCCCAATCTCTTCTCTTTAAGTCAGCGTAACTCTTCTGACGACTCTGGGCTATTTTGAGTCTATCCCGGATCACCTCGATGACGTCTTGTCTCTCCTTGATGTAGTCCGGTGTAAATTCCTTGTTCTCTCCGGTTTCAAACCAACAAATTGGTGATCTACACTTCCTTCCGTACAATGCTTCGTACGGTGCCATCTGGATGCTACTCTGATAACTATTGTTATATGAGAACTCCGCTAAAGGTAAATGGTCCTCCCATGAGCCTCCAAAGTTCAGAGCACAAGCTCTAAGCATGTCCTCAAGTATCTGATTGGTTCTTTCGGTTTGTCCTCCGGTTTGTGGATGGTATGCGCATCGAAATCCAACTTGGATCCCAAAGATTCTTGTAGTTGTTTCCGGAATGTCGATGTGAAAATCGAACCTCTATCTGAGACTATCTTCTTTGGTACTCCATGCTTACTCACAATTTCCTTCACATAAATATCCACAAGCTTTTCTGCAGTATCTTTTGTGTTTACGGCTATGAAATGAGCACTCTTGGTGAGTCTGTCCACTATTACCCATATCATATCCTTCTTCTTACTGGTCATTGGTAAACCAGTAACAAAATCCATTCCTATTTCATCCCATTTCCATTCCGGTATCTCTAGTGGTTTGAGTAATCCCGCAGGACTCTGATGCTCTGCCTTCACTCGTTGACATGTATGACATTCCGAGACATATTGTGCTATTTCTCTTTTCATGTTGTTCCACCATAACATCTCCTTCAAATCCATATACATCTTAGTACTTCCCGGATGTATGGAATAAGGGGTTTCATGTGCTTCTTTTAATATGATTGACTTCACTTCGGATCATCCGGTACACGGATCCTTTTCGGAAGTATAATGAATCAAAATCCCCTAGATAGAATTCCGATGGTCTTCCTTCGCCAATCCTCTTGATTTCCTCTTGGATGAACAAATCATCCGCTTGCTTTCGGATAATCTCATATTTCAAGTCTGAGTACATCTCATCCATAACCTCATGGTTGCTATACTTCCCTTCTCATCACCTTGAATAAACAAAATCTGAGCATCTTCTAACTCTTTCCGAAGTTCCTTTGGAATCTCCCATTCCGTAGGTTGATTCTCCGTACTCTTCCTACTTAGGGCATCTGCTACTACATTAGCTTTGCCTGGTGTATAGTTGATCTTAAGGTCGTAATCCTTAATCAACTCCAACCATCTCTTCTGTCTCATGTTTAATTCTTTCTGGGTGAAGAAATATTTCAAACTTTTGTGATCGGTGTATAACTCACACTTGGATCCATATAGAAATTGTCTCCAACTCTTCAAAGCATATACAATCGCCGCTAATTCGAGATCATGTACTGGGTAGTTGTGTTCATGTGGTTTCAACTGTCTTGATCCATAAGCTATTACCTTCCGATCTTGCATAAGAACACATCCAAGTCCATTCTTGGAAGCATCACAATACACCGTATAATCCTTTCCAGAGTTCAGGAACTGCTAATACCGGTGCTGTGGTTAACTTATCTTTGAGTGTTTGGAAGCTGGCTTCACACTCATCAGTCCATACAAATGGAGTATTTTTCTTGAGTAACTTGGTCATTGGTCCTGCAATCTTCGAAAATCCCTCTATGAATCTCCGATAGTAGCCTGCCATACCAAGAAATCCTCGTATCTCCTTAGCATTTTTAGGTGATTTCCATTCCAATACGGACTAAACCTTGCTTGGATTCACCGCTATGCCTTCTTTGGTTATAACATGTCCAAGAAATTCAACACTATCTAACCAAAATTTGCACTTGCTGAACTTCGCATATAGCTGATGTTCCCTCAAAGTTTGCAGAACTATCTTCAAATGCTTGGCATGTTCTTCTTTATCTTTGGAATAGATTAGAATATCATCTATGAACACTATCACAAACTTGTCCAAGTACTTCATGAATATCTTGTTCATCAAATTCATGAAAATTGCTGGTGCATTTGTTAGTCCAAATGGTACAACCAAGTATTCATGGTGTCCATACCTTGATACAAACGCTGTTTTTGGTACATCCTCCTTCTTGATCTTGATTTGATGGTATCCTGACCTTAAATCTATCTTCGAGAAGACTCCCGCTCCTTGAACTTGATCAAAAAGGTCTTGAATTCTAGGTAAAGGATACTTGTTCTTGATGGTTACATTGTTCAAATTTCTGTAATCTCCACACATTCTCTTTCCTCCATCTCTTTTATCCACAAAAATAACTGGTGTACCCCATGGTGACACACTTTCTTGAATAAATCCCTTCTGTTCCAGCTTCATCTATCCGAGCTTTCAGCTCCACTAACTCCTTTGGCCCCATCTTATATGGTGGTTGTGCTATTGGTGCTCGTGCTCGGAATCAGATCGATTGTGAATTCTATCTCTCTATCGGGTGGCATTCCCGGTAGTTCCTTAGGAAATACATCCCTAAACTCATTCACTACAGGAATATCTTCAATTCTCACTTCCTTCAAGCTATTGAGTTCCAATCCGATCTCCAACTCACTGTACTTATCTCCTTGGGACAATATTCGACCTCCTATGGAGTTGCGAAGTGATACTGTTTTATCTCCACAGTTAATCACCGCTCCATTTTCTGTCAACCAATCCATCCCTAAGATGACTGATATGTCCTTCATGGGTATGATGAATAGGTCCGCGAAATACACACAGTCACATATGGTTAGGACTTGTGCTTCTTTCACGTGGGTTACTAAGATCGTTCCCCCCGCGGATAGAACAGTTATAGGGGTTTCTAACTTAGAACATCTAAGCCCGAACTTTTCCACAAACTCCAATGCAAGAAATGATGTGGTTGCTCCAGTATCAAATAATACTTTGCCAGGATGAGTAAGAATGCTTAGCGTACCTAAGACTGTTTGATCCGACTCTTCCGCTTGTTCCAAAGATGTGCAATTCAGCTTTCCATAAGGCTTTCCCCTCTTATTGTTGTTGTTGTTGTAGTTGCGGTTGTTGTTGTTGTTGTTGCGGTTGTTGTTGTTTCCACCTCGTCCTCCAGAGCTCTGTCCGCTCCAAGATGACTTGTTTGGACACTCCGGCTTGATGTGTCCTTCCTTCCCACAACCATAGCAGATGATTCTGGGTTTCTGACAGTCCTTCTGCAAATGACCCTTTAGGCCACAATTGTTGCAGATGATCTGGTTGATTGGGTTCTGACTCTGACCTCCCCGGTTGTATTGGTTACCAGTAGTAGGTCGGTATCGGGGTTTGAAACTCCGATCAGGTGTTGGTTTACTGATTGGGTACTTCCTTGGCTCTATACGAGCCCTCTTCGGTTTCTACTAACGCCATTTCCCCCTAGTCCTGTAACAAAGAGCGATTACTCATAATTACACCATGCAAATGTTTTCTGAGCTCAACTCATTGCCCAGAACTAGTCACACAATGAAATCAAGAAGCAAATCCAAAACAAACATTTATTATGTATATACACCGTATAATACATAACACACTCACAAACTTATATTACATGTGGTACATATAAACCACTTATTTGGCTCAAAGCCCAAGCCAACGGAAATCTAAAATAGGTTCTAATACAATACCACCTAGATTACTTTATTCTTCCTTGGAGCTCTACTCCTCATCATCATAGCTCGCCTCCGCGTACATCCCTGGGGTCCATCCGGTACAGCGGTCTGTCCTCCGAAGACCGTCCGGAATGAAGGTTCTTCCCGTAGGTATGTAGTCTGAATCGGACGAAGTGCCGAGACAGAGATCTGTCATGCCAAAGTAACTAGATAAAGACTCATACATATCCCCGGTGGAATACAGCTCCTCATCTCCAGTCATCCATGGAGGATTCCTATTCACTTGACCCCTCATCTTCTTCTTCTTCTTTTTCTTTGTTCCAGAACTCTCACCTACGACGTACTGGGATGTTTTGGGTAATCCCATCTCCAAATCTAAAGAAATGGAGTTGGTGTCTTTCTCTTTCTGCTCAAAGCTTTGGTTAACATTCTGGTTAACCGCATTACTCTCATCTCCTGTATCACATGGAATTGGCTCCTCCTCATCACCGAAAGGTTCCCCGAAACGCCAACCCGTCGAGTTCTCGATCGGTGACTCCGAGCAGTTTATGTTCCATGAATGGTCTCCCCCATATCCAGTATCATATGATGCTGACACGTGTGGATAGTGCGGGACAAAGTTAGGTGTAAGTGGATCTCTTGTAAGTGGATTTCTCTTGGACCACTGGTCACTCAAATCTACATTGCTGTCTGGGTTAAAGAAAGGTGTAGTATGTTGTGGTTGTGCCCTCAAATCACGCATCCGAGTTTGGACTTTATCGTGGTCCGTGAACTCAGCTAGCATGTGGTCAATCTCACCTCTCATCTTCATGTGTAAAAGGTACATCGTGGTCAATAAAGACTTACAGCTATCCATGTGATGTGCTGCAGCCTTCAGGACTTCTGTGTGCTAACACCAAATGATTCAGAGTGGGATCCTCATCTTCCTCGGCATGAGGTATATGAGAAAACTCTGAACATAGCAGTTCTACTGACTTGTGCTGCCTTATCTCAAGGATTGCCTTGAATAGGCCCATATGGTAAGCTGTGGTGATAGTTTTGGCTTCTCCGTATGGCATTATACGACTCATCAGCAGTTTTTCCGGTAGTTGGACCGATACTCTGCACTTGGCCAGGATTTCCCCATCATAGTAAGTATACTTGATAACAGGTATCCGTGGATCGCAATGAAGTTCCTTCAGCATCCCACACAGGAGAGCTGTTATTGGTCCATCATAATCACCGAGCCAACCCTCAACTTTCCTCAAAGTCCTCTTAGGAAAAGTGTTCGCCATTATGGCTGTATACAAAAGCAGAATATTAGTAATGATAATGCATCATAATAGCTATAATAAAGAATTATCGCACTAAAATATATGGTTTTGCTATTCTCAAGTGAATAATCACCATACTTCTAGAGAATCCTTTACTATTTCTACTAGACTCCTACAGGTTTCTTCCCTATACTAGGTTTTTCCAACCTAAGGTCGCAACATTTGCTACGATACCAGCCTGCGGTGACCCGAAGCATACCACCGCATGTTGTAGTATACAAGTCGTTGATATGATCTTTGTGAAGGGGCTTCCTCACAAATTGCCATATCCCTCGAGTGGTACAACGAAACATTGCAGGTCATAACACTCCATACTTTATTACAAACATTGTCTTAACAAGTTGGTATTCTCACGAGTCCTATGAGAACACCCTAAGATACTACTTAAGTACGATTACAACTCATAACAAATATTAAGAGCTCAACAACTTATTTAGGTAAGTTCTACATTGCTCGGCTCTATGATGCTAGGGTATGTCACTACTCCTCCACCTCCGTGTCATCTGGTCCATAGACTATTCCATAGTCTACGCCTTCCACTCCGCCGGTAAGATCAGGTTCTTCGTAGACCAGCTCGTAGCTTCCTTCTGGTGCTCCATCGTTGATAACCTCCACTTCCGGATCACAGTCTAGCAAGGGTGTCGAAAGAAAGTGAGTACAGAGGTACTCGGCAAGTTCTAAAAGAATAAAAGGTGTTTGATGCACTAGCTACGACCATTGATCAGGAAATCGCAGGTCAATGCATGTTTTGAAAACATTTCTTCAAAAGGTTGCTTTTATTATGAAAACTATGCCCGTCAGTCTTCACAGGTTGACTAGAACTTCGTGGAGTTCCTTTCCTGCCGCGTTCGCAGTTCCCTTCCCGGAACAAGGAGTGACAGACCACAATTTGATACACTCGCAGAGGTGCGTTACTTTTCCCACAAGAGATCTCACCCTTTTTGCCATCCGCGAGGACTTGCCCCCGTTCACACTTCCTTTGGTGTGAGGCCGGGTATAAAGATCCAAGCCCACACCGCCTTCTCCGCGACTGCAAACCCACCCTTTTGTCCACCCGCACACCTCCAGTAGACTTCCCCCGATAATACGGCTTTACTCATGGTGTACTTTGGACAATCCTTCATAGATCGTAGAGCCATCATCACTAATGGATGGGGATTTAAAAGGCTATCCCAACCTACGGCAGTGCCTCCAGCACCCCGCCGGCTCTACCAATCCGTTGGCGTGCAGAAGGGAAAAGATACAGCTGGCTTCCCCAGAGCCATTATAGATCTCATGGTCAACGCGGTTTGTACGGCGCTAGAATCACTGGACGGCATTGGTAATTTAATCCTAGGGTGATATAACCCATTGCAATGGAACCTCCACCATATCAACACATACCATGGTTCCATTGCCAGCCACATAGTCATATTCATAGTTGGAAAATAACATTTCATTTGCGATGCGGGAATGATAAATATATAGCTTTGCATTAAAGTAATAGAAAATAATCAAGTTGACATGAGCAAGGGTGAACTTGCTCGTGGACTGCGAGATAGTGCAGTTCAATGCGGTTGATGGAACCTCGGACCTCGGGTTCTCGTAAGAAGCATCATTGTCCGGTAAGGACAATGTTATAAAATCCAAATAATGCAATCATGGATGGATTATTTTATGTTGAATCCCTTTACCCCAATGAGTTATTACAATTTAGGGTTGTATTTAAGATTTATGTCTTTGACGGTAATTTACAATTGATTTAAAAGTATTAATCATTGTGATTCACACAAAGTACAACAATTCAAAGTAAAATGATTTTACTTGATGATTACCTTAGTCATTCCAAAATAATTTGAAATTATAGAGTGAACTCTATAGTTTTTGGAATAAAAGGAGTATAGTATTTTTCCGGGAAAAATACCCTCTTTCAAAAGAAATGACTTGGATTAGTAGAATTTCATTTTGAAATGTTTGAAAATAAATATTTGAACTTATTTGAGATTTTTCCTTGAATTTGAATTACAAGGAAATAATAATTTTAAATTCCAAGTTATTATTTAAATTCTAAAAATTCATAATTTTGAATTTGTTTCATAAATTCCATTTCATATTTTATTCTTGTTAAGATTTATTTTTCATTCATAAATCCAATTTTTATTGGATTTTTAGAGTTGTTTATGATTTATTAAAATTTGGTAAAGTTTTGATCTTTTATTAAATGTAAAAGACCAAAATACCCCTCTCGATCCCTATTGGGCCCAGCCCAATAACTTAACCCAGGGACAGCCCAATAAGGCTGGCCCCCTTTTGGGTTCGGTGGCGCCGAAGCGGCCCACCTCACTCACTCTCACTCGGCCCTCTCACTCGCTCGTCTAACCCTAACCGTCTGGCGACTCCCGTGGCGATGGCGTCGCCGCCATGGCCGCCGCCCTGCTCCGGCCATCGCCGGCCTCCTCCGCCGTAGCCACCAACCGATCCTGAACCGCCGTGAGCAGATCTATCGATCTGTCCGCGCAGTTTCTCCCTTCTCGTCCTCTCCTGGCGAATCGCCTCCGATCTGGATCCACTGGAGAATCGCCTCGGACGATTTGGTGGTCTCCGGCGAACTCTCGTCCTCGCCGTCGACGTACGCGCCCCCTGAGACCGACCTGGTGCGGTGCTGCTTGCAGTACCAGTGCCGTCGTCTCCGTGCCGTGCTGCTGTGGTGATGTTCGTGCTCGTTGGTGTAACGCCGGCGTAACGTCGGCGCCTACCCTGGATTTGCAGCTGTTAGGGCCGCGCGAGCACTGCCTCGCCATGCCCTAGCCTCTGCTTCCAGGCGCAAGTAAGTGTTGTCTCTCCTCTACCTCTTCTGTGCGCCTCCCATGCTTCTGTTCTTCTTCCTCCTCATGCTCTGCTGCTCTCTGGTGATCCTGTGATCACACAGAGCTATGCTATTCCTATGCAATTTGCCTGTGCTTCTGTTAATTGCAAGCTCATGGCCCAATTACCATTTACTGGTACTGGCACATGCTGCTTTGCTTGTTGTTCATGCTGTGCTTGCTTCTCTGCTACTCCTAGCATGCTCTACACTTGCCATGCTCTACTGTGCTTGCTCAATAGCTAACTATGCCATGCTATGCTTGGTTACGACTTGCTTATGCTTACTGGTCTATCATGCTTGCTTGTCTAGGTGTACTTGTGATGCATCTGTGACACTTGTGTGTGTGCCAGAGGTGCCTGTGATATGATTCAGTACTACCTCTGCAAGCCAATGATCCATTGGATCATTCCTTGCTTGTTGGCTAACTTCCCTGTGTAGCTTGGCTTGCTATAATTGATCCATTTGATCAATTGATTGTCAGTGATTGCTTACTGGCTAATACTGTGGCTATATGAGTTAATTATCTGGTGATGCTGATGCTCAAGCATCACTGTGCTGTTGCTTACTTGTGCTGTTGCTTATCTTAGCTACCTAGACTTGTTCTAGTGGCTATAGATTAACTGTGTTGCTTAACAGTGTGCTACTGTCATGCTTAGCATGGATCTGTGATAAATTCATGCTTGTATTACTTAAATTATGATGAACTGCTTAGGCAGTGATGATTTAAATGACTTGCTTGTATATGAATTTGTTGTTCATGATTCTTTTACAAGCAATTAGAGTCTGAATCCATTACTGGATAATGATGTGATCTATTTGGCTTTCTTTTAATTGGTGCTAAGTGTGATGTGACCTCAGTAGCCTTGCTACTGACTGGTTGCTCACATGATTGGTTGGATCTTGTTGGCTACTCAACTTTGCTTGCATATTTGGGGATCATACTAACTATGAATGCCAATATGCTTGCCTGTGAAGAAATCTAGGGTTTTACTGATGGTTATGTGCCTAGGATTTTCTGTGTAGTCTATACTAGCTGCTATTTATTGTAACTCATCTACTGGTGCTATCTGTGCATCAGATCTTGCTTCTGTGCACAAGATCTGTATCTGGATGGTTTCTATTTTGGTGGCTTTTTAGACTAGCAATGATCCTTGGTGAAAACCAAGTGATGATTCACCCCGTTGAGCATCCGCTCAACCCCATGACTATGTCATGCATATGATGGATTAGATCCATTGGATCTTTTCCGAGAACTAGGTATACCTTGTTCCAGCTCCTAGAAAGAAATGTTTTGTTGATGCGGACTTGGGTTTGTTCACAGCCCTTCACCTCCGGATCTTGGATGATCTTCTAGGTCACCATGATTTCTGGTGGCTTAAGTGGTTGTGTGTGTTGGTTCTGTTCTTGCTCAAGAACTGGATGAACTGAGCTTGTTCTTGCTTCACCCTTACCTGGTGAATCTTATCTGGTCGACTGGTTATGATTTCTAGGGTTGGTGCTCCTTTTATATGAACCCTGCTTCTATCCTTGCTTTGACACACAAGCCTGGCTTGCTTTGGTGACTAAGCTGATGCATGGCTTTGCTGTTGCTGCCCAGCACACTTGAGCTGTGTGCTCTCATATGCTGAAACTTGAGCCCCTGGTGTGTGCTCAGGTTTGGTCTGCTGCTGCCCTTATCTTGTGCTGTCCATGGTTTTGGACAAGCACAAGTGTGATGTGATAGTTTACACTGTCCAAACTGAATCTTGTGTTATTTGCTAACTGTCCAAACTGAATCTTTGGCTAACACTAACATTCTGGCTAGTGTTGATTCTTTGTTTTGCAGGTTTTGAAGATGGACATGACCATGAAGAAATACTTCAAGTCATATAGTCTAGGTTTTAGTTTAGGAATCATATTGTAATCTTCATTTTTATTTCTGTTTATTATTCATCAATTCTTGTATCAAGAATTTTGTAAAGACAATGTAATTTGTGTTGTGATATCAATAAAGCCCAAGTTTTTGTTTATGAGCTTTTGATTTATTTAATATTTATATTCTGGAATAAACATTGTATTTATGATTCACTTTGAAATTCAAAGTTGTTTGAATTCCTAAGTTGTGTTTAAATTATGAATTCTATTTTATATTGTTCAATGCTTATTGTTAAATGTATTAGCACTTGTCAAATGAAATCAATTCCCCAAATCAACAAGATACAAAAGAGATCATGTCGAAATTTCCCTAACTCACATTGCCTAACCCTAAGTGCAAAATGAGAGAGAACCTCGATCCCTCTTAGGTTTAGTTGCAATAAAGCGCGAAAATTTCCCCCGTTTTGCGATGAAATGCACATCCCATTTCTAAATCTACCCTTCGTTGTTCCTATGTTCCGGGTTATTACAAAAAACCTAGTATAGGGAGGAAACCTGTAGGAGTCTTGTAGAAATAATAAAGGATTCTCTAGAAGTATGGTGGTTATTCACTTGAGAATAGCAAAACCATATATTTTAGTCCGATAATTCTTTATTACACCTATTATGATGCATTATCACTACTAATATTCTGCTTTTGTATACAGCCATAATGGCGTACACGTTTCCTAAGAGGACTTTGAGGAAGGTTGAGGGTTGGCTCGGTGATTATGATGGACCAATAACAGCTCTCTCCGTGTGGGATGCTCGAAGGAACTTCATTGTGATCCACGGATACCCGTTATCAAGTATACCTACTATGATGGGGAAATCCTAGCCAAGTGCGAGTATCGGTCCAACTACCGGAAAAACTGCCGATGAGTCGTATAATGCCATACGGAGAAGCCAAAACTATCACCACAGCCTACCATATGGGCCTATTCAAGGCAATCCTTGAGATAAGGCAGCACAAGTCGAGAGAACTGCTATGTTCGAGTTTTCTCATATACCTCATGCCGAGGAAGATGAGGATCCCACTCTTAATCATTTGGTGTTAGCACACGTAAGTCCCGAGGCTGCAAGCACAGCACATGGATAGCTGTAAGTCTTTATTGACCACGATGTACCTTTTACACATGAAGATGAGAGGTGAGATTGACCACATGCTAGCTGAGTTCACGGACCCTGAGAAAGTCCAAGCTCGGATGCATGATTTGAGAGCACAACCACAACATACTACACCGTTCTTTAGCCTAGACAGCTATGTAGATTTGAGTGACCAGATGCCCAAGAAAGATCCACTTACACCCAACTTTGTCCCGCACTATCCACACGTGTCAGCATCGTATGATACTGGATATGGGGGAGACCACTCATGGAACATAAATTGCTCGGAGTCACCGATCGAGAACTCGACGGGTTGGCGTTTCGGGGAATCTTTTGGTGATGAGGAGGAGCCAATTCCATGTGATACAGGAGATGAGAGTGGTGGGGTTAGTTAACACTACAGGCAGGAAGAGAAAGGTACTGATTCCATTTCTTTAGATTTGGAGATGGGATTATCTAAACCATCACAGTACGAAGTAGGTGAGAGTTCTGGAACCAAGAAAAAGAAGAAGAAGAAGATGAGGGGTCAGGTGAATAGAAATCCTTCATGGATGACGGAAGAAGGAGGTATGTATCCTACTGGGGATATGTACGAGTCATTGTCTAGCTACTTAGGCATGACTGATCTCTGTCTCGGCACTTCGTCCGATTCAGATTACATACCTACTAGGAGGACCTTTGTTCCGGAGGGTGTCCGGAAGACAAGTCGCTGTACCGGATGGACCCCAGGAATGTATGCGGAGGCGAATGAAGACGATGAGGAGTAGAGTTCCAAGAAAGAATAAAGTAATCTAGGTGGTATTGTAATAGAACGTATTTTAAATTCCCGTTGGCTTGGGCTTTGAGCCAAATAAGTGGTTTATATATACCACATGTAATATAAGTTTGTGAGTGTGTTATGTATTATACGGTGTATATACATAATAAATGTTTGTTTTGGATTTGCTTCTTGATTTTATTGTGTGACTAGTTCTGGGCAATGAGTTGAGCTCAGAAAACATTCGCATGGTGTAATTATGAGTAATCGCTCTTTGTTACAGGACTAGGGGGAAATGGCGTTAGTAGAAACCGAAGAGGGCTCGTATAGAGCCAAGGAAGTACCCAATCAGTAAACCAATACCTGATCGAAGTTTCAAACCTCGATACCGACCTACTACTGGTAACCAATACAACCGGGGAGGTCAGAATCAGAACCCAATCAACCAGATCATCTGCAACAATTGTGGCCTAAAGGGTCATTTGCAGAAGGATTGTCAGAAACCCAGAATCATCTGCTATGGTTGTGGGAAGGAAGGACACATCAAGCCGGAGTGTCCAAACAAGTCGTCATGGAGCGGACAGAGCTCTGGAGGACGAGGTGGAAACAACAACAACAACAACAACCGCAACAACAACAACAACAACAACAACAACAACCGCAACTACAACTACAACAACAAGAAGGGAAAGCCTTATGGAAAGCTGAATTGCACATCTTTGGAACAAGCGGAAGAGTCGGATCAAACAGTCTTAGGTACGCTAAGCATTCTTACTCATCCTGGCAAAGTATTATTTGATACTCGGAGCAACCACATCATTTCTTGCATTGGAATTTGTGGAAAAATTCGGGCTTAGATGTTCTAAGTTAGAAACCCCTATAACCGTTCTATCCGCGGGGGGAACGATCTTAGTAACCCACGTGAAAGAAGCACAAGTCCTAACCATATGTGACTGTGTGTATTTCGCGGACCTATTCATCATACCCATGAAGGACATATCAGTCATCCTAGGGATGGATTGGTTGACAGAAAATGGAGCGGTGATTAACTGTGGAGACAAAACAGTATCACTACGCAACTCCATCGGAGGTCGAATAGTGTTCCAAGGAGATAAGTATAGTGAGTTGGAGATCGGATTGGAACTAAATAGCCTGAAGGAAGTGAGAATTGAAGATATTCCTGTAGTAAAGGAGTTTAAGGATGTATTTCCTAAGGAACTACCGGGGATGCCACCCGATAGAGAGATAGAATTCACAATTGATCTGATTCCAGGCACAGCACCAATAGCACAACCACCATATAAGATGGGGCCAAAGGAGTTATTAGAACTAAAAGCTCAGATAGATGAACTGGAACAGAAGGGATTCATTCAAGAAAGTGTGTCACCATGGGGTACACCAGTTATTTTTGTGGATAAAAGAGATGGAGGAAAGAGAATGTGTGGAGATTACAGAAATCTGAACAATGTAACTATCAAGAACAAGTATCCTTTACCTAGAATCCAAGATCTTTTTGATCAAGTTCAAGGAGCAGGAGTCTTCTCGAAGATAGATTTAAGGTCAGGATACCATCAAATCAAGATCAAGAAGGAAGATGTACCAAAAACAGCATTCGTATCAAGGTATGGACACCATGAATACTTGGTTGTACCATTTGGACTAACAAATGCACCAGCAATTTTCATGAATTTGATGAACAAGATATTCATGAAGTACTTGGACAAGTTTGTGATAGTGTTCATAGATGATATTCTAATCTATTCCAAAGATAAAGAAGAACATGCCAAGCATTTGAAGATAGTTCTGCAAACTTTGAGGGAACATCAGTTATATGCGAAGTTCAGCAAGTGCAAATTCTGGTTAGATAGTGTTGAATTTCTTGGACATGTCATAACAAAAGAAGGCATAGCGGTGAATCCAAGCAAGGTTCAGTCCGTATTGGAATGGAAATCACCTAAAAATGCTAAGCAGATACGAGGATTCCTTGGTATGGCAGGCTACTATCGGAGATTCATAGAGGGATTTTCGAAGATTGCAGGACCAATGACCAAGTTACTCAAGAAAAATACTCCATTTGTGTGGACAGATGAGTGTGAAGCCAGCTTCCAAACACTCAAAGATAAGTTAACCACAGCACCGGTGTTAGCAGTTCCTGAACCTGGAAAGGATTACACGGTGTATTGTGATGCTTCCAAGAATGGACTTGGATGTGTTCTTATGCAAGATCGGAAAGTAATAGCTTATGGATCAAGACAGTTAAAACCACATGAACACAACTACCCAGTACATGATCTCGAGTTAGCGGCAGTTGTGTATGCTCTGAAGAGTTGGAGACAATTTTTATATGGATCCAAGTGTGAGTTATACACCGATCACAAAAGTTTGAAATATTTCTTCACCCAGAAAGAATTAAACATGAGACAGAAGAGATGGTTAGAGTTGATTAACGATTACGATCTTAAGATCAACTATACACCAGGCAATGCTAATGTAGTAGCAGATGCCCTAAGTAGGAAGAGTACGGAGAATCAACCTACGGAATGGGAAATTCAAAAGGAACTTCGGAAAGAGTTAGAGGATGCTCAGATTCTGTTTATTCAAGGTAATGCCAAAGGAAGTATAGCAACCATGAGGATTATGGATGAGATGTATTCAGATTTGAAATATGAGATTATCCGAAAGCAAGCGGATGATTTGTTCATCCAAGAGGAAATCAAGAGGATTGGTGAAGGAAGACCATCAGAATTCCATCTAGGGGATTTCGATTCATTATACTTCCGTAAAATGATCCGTGTACCGGATGATCCGGAAGTGAAATCAATCATATTAAAAGAAGCACATGAAACCCCTTATTCAATACATCCGGGAAGTACTAAGATGTATATGGATTTGAAGGAGATGTTCGGTGGAACAACATGAAAAGAGAAATAGCACAATATGTCTCGGAATGTCATACATGTCAACGAGTAAAGGCAGAGCATCGTAGTCCCGCGGGATTACTCAAACCACTAGAGATACCGGAATGGAAATGGGATGAAATAGGAATGGATTTTGTTACTGGTTTACCAATGACTAGTAAGAGGAAGGATATGATATGGGTAATAATGGACAGACTTACCAAGAGTGCTCATTTCATAGCCGTAAACACAAAAGATACTGCAGAAAAGCTTGTGGATATATATGTGAAGGAAATTGTGAGTAAGCATGGAGTACCAAAGAAGATAGTCTCAGATAGAGGTACAATTTTCACATCAGCATTCTGGAAACAACTTCAAGAATCTTTGGGATCCAAGTTGGATTTCAGTACAGCATATCATCCACAAACCGGAGGACAAACCGAAAGAACCAATCAGATACTAGAAGACATGCTTAGAGCTTGTGCTCTGAACTTTGGAGGCTCATGGGAGGATCATTTACCTTTAGCGGAGTTCTCATATAACAATAGTTATCAGAGTAGCATTCAGATGGCACCGTACAAAGCATTGTACGGAAGGAAGTGTAGATCACCAATTTGTTGGTATGAAACCGGAGAGAACAAGGAATTTACACCGGACTACATCAAGGAGAGACAAGACGTCATCAAGGTGATCCGGGATAGACTCAAAATAGCTCAGAGTCGTCAGAAGAGTTACGCCGACTTAAAGAGAAGAGATTGGGAACCGAAAGTGGGAGACATGGTATATTTAAAGGTTAGCCCAATGAAAGGACTTAAGAGGTTCGGAGTGAAAGGAAAGTTAAGTCCTCGATATATAGGGCCATTTAAGATACTCAGTCAGAATCGAGGAACAGCTTTTGAGTTGGAATTACCGGCACAACTAAGTCAAGTTCATAATGTATTTCATGTATCACAACTCAGAAAGTGTTTGAAGGCACCGGATGATCCTATCACCTATGAGGAAATAGAATTGCAATCTGATTTAACTTATGTGGAAAGGCCTGAAAAGATCTTAGAAGTACAATGGAAGAAGTTAAGAAACAGGGCAATCAAATATTGTAAAGTGCAATGGCAACATCATCCTGAGCGAGAAGCTACTTGGGAAACAGAAGATGAATTAAGGAAGTCTTACCCCGAGATGTTCAGGTACCAATCTTAACTTCGGGATGAAGTTTCTGTTAAGGGGGAGAGGCTGTAATAACCCAGAACATAGGAATAATGAAGGGTAGATTTAGAAATGGGATGTGCATTTCATCGCAAAACGGGGGAAATTTTCGCGCTTTATTGCAACTAAACCTAAGAGGGATCGAGGTTCTCTCTCATTTTGCACTTAGGGTTAGGCAATGTGAGTTAGGGAAATTTCGACATGATCTCTTTTGTATCTTGTTGATTTGGGGAATTGATGTCAACACCCGGATTTTTAAGTCCAGATGCCTGTTATGCCATACATCGCAATCCCAGGAATATTGTTGTTGCGAGACATAACAGTTGAATATCATAAGTCATCATTCATTACATACCATAGTCGTCTTACAAATGGATCACATGATCCAATATTACAATAATAGTTGAACTATTGTTTCAACACACATCACAGATACATAGCGGAAGCGTAGATAGAAGGGGACTCTATAGTCCACAGGCCAACGCTTGACGTCAGGAGTAGTCCTAGTTGTCGTAGACGTCCTGCTGTCCATCCTCTTCATACTGCTGCTCCTCTTCATAGTCTGGCCATTTGAATAGCCAAGGACAAAGCCGTGAGTACTTTAAAGTACTCGCAAACTAATACTAATGTAAGTACTAGCAATTCTAGTAAGGGGGATGCTAAGCTCTAGTTTCTTTTGCATAAAGCCAATTTTAGTTCACAAGTATTTGAAATAAAAACTCTTCATGTGCTAACTAACTCAAGTGGGAACATTAGTGTCATTCCCACAACTCAGCTTGTATTTCAATTCAAAATCACCATTTCAAATTCAAATCACAAGTCACCCTTCACATATCACATTTTTGAAAATGGTCTGATGACGGAACAGTATGGCCTTTCCAACCGTCCATAACCGTGGACGCGGCTATTCGAATAGTTCTACACTCTGCAGAGGTCGTACACTTGTGCCACAACATTTGCAATAATCCGTCAGGGTTAATCGGCCCTGATTTATCACACTCCGTGTGCGGACTACCAACCATAACCTTCCACTTACATACCCTAGTATAGGCATCTCTCCCCATGAGCTTGGCCTCCCAGATGAAGACAAACTGTCAGCCTGGGAACTGCACAGGGCTTGGGCCGGACATTCACCTTATTTCACGTCATATCACATCATTTCATATTTCTTTGGAGGCAGCCCTTGGCATAACCCCAATGACGCTTGTTTAGAGGGAACCCATACGAAGATACATAAACTTCTAGTTAAGCCCTACCCATATCAGGTATTGTGGGGGTACTTGTAAAATTGGAATGGTATCGCATCCGAACCCAACCATCAGTTTTTGTAAAATTCACCATGTCATTCACCAGTCACAATCACCTTCAAAATCTTTCAATAGAATGACTCATCATTCCAAGGTTTTCAAAGTCTTTTCATTTCACAAGTTCCCATCTAGAGTAGCCCATTTTAATTCAGCACTAGCATCTAAGTATGAGGGGTGCTAAGTAATTTGCTTTGCTTCTAGGCTAACATTGATACGCTTGTACTATCCAATACTCACCAAATGAATCATGAATCAAAAAGTACTTTGATAAAACAAAGGTAAGTAAAGCTTGTAAAGTAAAACTGGGAAATAGGATCATGAACATAAAGTAAATGGGTAATGCCTTGCTCATGGTGAGCTTTGCACTTTGCAAGAGTATTATCTTGCAACAATAGAACTTGCAATGGTGTTAGCTTGCAAGAGTATAGCTTGCAAGAGTATTAGCTTGCAAAAAATAGCTTGCATTAGTCTAGCTTGCATTGGTAATAGCTTGCCTTGGTTGTTGAGATGATCAAAGTGGTCTTCTTCTCCTTGAAAGTAGACCTCCTCCTCCTCTTGATACTCTTCGGTACTAGCGTCTAAAATACGAATACGAGGTACAATCACCAAGCAATTCATTGGCTATTCTAAACATCACATGTATTCACACAAACTATTCTATTCCCACAATTAATACAATTTGGTGCATTGGTGGTCTTGCTTGAGGAAAAATAATTTCCTCTCATTTCATAGGTAAATGATAGTTTTCATATAGTTCTTGAGGAATATTTTCCTCTCATTGAATCTTCTGTAAGTTTTAATTTCTCAAACAATCACTCATGAATTCAGGTTGACCTAAGTCAAACATCCATCATCATCATTTGAGAAAATGATTTAAATGAGGCAGAGATACCTCATACTATTTAACACTTCTACAAATGATTTAAAATCTCCAAGTATTTCATATGAGAGCATTTGACCAGGGGTCCAAACTTCATATGAAAGTACTTGGGACAAGATTTAAATGAAGTGAAACACTTCATATAATTTACACAAATTAAACTAGCATCACACATTACTATTAAGTGGGTAGATGTGTTTTTCTTATTTAAGAAAAATAATTTCCTCTCATACTAATTAAGGTGTTACTTTTAATTACTTAGGGAAATAATTTCCTCTCATTATCTTATTAAGATTTAATTTCTCTCATGAATAATATATGACCTAGGTTGACTAAGTCAACCTCTTCATACTCATCATTTGAGAAAATGATTTAAATGAGGTAAAGCACCTCATACAATTTAATCTTAATATGGTAAAGATTTAATATCCTCAAACAATTCATATGAGACCTACATGACCAGAGTCTCTACCTCATTTTGAATTGTTTATGACAAGATTTAAATGAGAGAAAGACTCCCATATGATTTATTAATAGTTTTGGGACAATATCTTTGACTAGAAATAGCCACATAGTCCTTTAATTAATCTAGGCCATGATCATTCAAGGTAAGCATGGCATATTTTTGCATAAACAATTAGTACAAGTGAAATGTGAATTATAGCAATTGGATTTACTTCAAAATTCAAATTGGTTGATTTTTAAGATTTATTTGAAGTCCCAAAAGTCCCTGACTTGTTATTTTTGTCACTGTAATTCTACAACAGATCTCACAGTGAGACCAGTGTCATGTTGTAGATCTTTTCAGTAGCTTTCTAACAACCTCAAGTTTGTTAAATTTGGCCAAGCCAAACAGATTCTATGGATTTTCAAAGTTGGGGCCTCGTATTGAAATTGAGTTGAATTTAATTAAACGAGATTTGAATAAAAGGGCCGGCGGGAAACTGAGTTGGGCCGAATTGAATTAAAACGGCCCACGTCCAGCCCACCACGGTCCACAGACGCGTGGGCTGCCTGACAGCACGGGTCCCGCCTGTCAGCGGCTCACTAACCCCGAATCGGTACGGGGGAGGGACGGCCGTTGGATTACAACGCGATCGTGCGGCGCACGATCGTCGTCTCCTCCGACGAGAGGGCTTACTGGCGCGGCGAGGCACGGGGGTCGACGGCGAGCAGGGACTCCGGTGAACGGTGGCGTTGACGCGAGGCGAGGTTGTCGTCGACGGCGACTGCGCTGGTACCAGTGGCGTCGCCGATGGTGCTCCAATTCGTCGACGATGATCTCAGGTCTGCTGCGGGCTCCGGCGGTCGATTGGACGGCTCCGGTGAGTAATCGGGTGAGAGGAGTGGACGAGGAGGCTCAGAGATGGGAGGAGAAGGTGGTGGCGTGCTTGGTCTGGCTCGGGGAGCTCCCTATTTATAGATGCCAGGGGTGCTGTGAGGCGCGGGCGAGGTCAACGGCGAGGTCGTCGGTCCGCAGCGGCGAAGGAGCGAGGAAGGTGCGCAGGAGGTAGGCGACGTCACGGCGGTCCTTGGGGCATTAATGGCGCGGTACGGCGAGGCGTACGACGGTCGGGGCCGTGCGCGTACTGTCGCGGCCGTGGCGGGCGGTCTTGTCCTCGCCGGCGACCGTAGGCGCTAGGTGATGACGACAGCTTGTCCGGCGAGCTACGCGTGGCGAGGAGGGTACCAGGGCGTGCGGAGATGGTCGGGGTACGGCGAGGTACGGCAAGGCGACGCGTGGCCCGTGGCGTCCGCGGCGTGCACTGGCGCGACGTCATCGGCATCCTGGGCGATCCTGGGCGCGCGTCGTCCGGGTCGTGTCGGCGTCCGCCTTGACCATGGCATGTACTGGAGTACTCAGGAGATCCATGGCGATCTAAATGACATGGTTGCCAGGGTTTTCGTGGAAGGAAAGAGAGGGAAAGGTGTCGAGGTGGAACGTGGCCGGCATGGCCAAGGCCACGCCATGTCTGGCCATCTCCTGGTGTTTCCTTGGCATGGGCTAGGTGTGGTGGTGTCCAGGGGTCAATGCCAGGGCAGGTGGTGATCAAGACAAGGCTTGGTTTGATCACATTTTAAAAATTGGGAATCTTCCCAAAGTTTCAAAGTCTCCTCTTTGCTTGCTTCTAACTTTTGATCCAAGATGAATTTGGGGTAAAGGTCTTTACAGAAGTTGTTCACCTTGTTGAGTACTTGGATGACATGCAAAAAGTAGGATTCGTTTGGTTTAGAAATCTTGAAAACTAGAGGCTCAAAATGGTGACCAGACTATAAAAGTCAAAAGTGACCATGATCCTATGTGAGCTAAAATTTGAATTTGGATTTGGTTCAAATGGTATTTCCTTGCATCCCCATAGTTGTAATAACCATCAAATAGTATATTACAAGTAATGGTGAAGTCAAAAGGGTCTAGGGTCAAAATTTGCAAAATTGGCATAAGTGTGAGATTGTTCCTCATATTAAAAAGTCCTAACTTTAAATGAGCATAGATTTTGATCCAAAGTGAATTTGGCATGGTTGTCTTTACAAAAGTTGTTCATCTTGATGTCCTCTTGGATGACATGCAAAGAGTTGAGAAAGTTTAGTTTAGAAATATTGAATTGCAGGGGCTCAAAGTAGTGACCAGAATATAATTGGCAGATTTGACCATCATCATATGTGAGCACAATTTGAGTTGGATTTTTATTTGAATTGTGTTTCTTTGGTTCCAAAAGTGGTAATAAATGTTTAGTAACCATCTCTAATCAATGGTGCAAGCCAAAAGGGTCTAGGTTAAAGATTCTCAAAATTGGCCATAGCCACATAGGTGTTTTTGGAAAATCCTTCTATTTTCAATTTGATTTGGTTTCTCTTGACCCCATTGATGTGGCTGAGGTTTAAAAGGATATTAGAAAGTAATCCAAGCACTGGAAACAAGTTTGGTGGCCTTTGGCTCAAGTTTGTATTTTTGGCAATTTCTCCTCATATGCCTCTAGGGACATTTTGAAATTTTCTTTATTTTGTTTGGTTTTAGCTTGGATTGGCTTGGTTGAGTACTAGGTAAGCTTCTTTAATATTTTCAAACCATCTGAGCAAGGTAGAGGTGCTTAGGTCAAAACTGGGTAATATGGCTATGTGCCACATATGCCTCTATGCATGTGTTTATTCTATTTTTGTTTCTCACTTGAATTGGATGGTAAGTACTTTGTTGAGTGGGTTGATGTATTTCAAAATATCTACCAAGGTTAACACTCAAGGTTGGAGCATTTGCAAAAAGTAGCCATAGGCTTGCATATGCCTTTTTCTTATTTAAGATCACCTCTTTTTTTATTTTGGTTTTTCAAAGATTTGTGACAAGAGAGATGAGGTTTAGGGTTTAGTGGGGTTCACAAAGTTTCACCACCATTTAGCAAAAATAATAAAGGTAGGGTTCAAGATTTACCTATTAGGGCTATATGCCCACATATATCTTTTCTTTTATTTTGGTTTCTCAAAATAGATCCAAATGATTTTTGAGAAGGTTAGGGTTTAGGGTTTTTCTTATTTGATTTCTTTCTCTTTTATTTTATTTGGTTGGTGATCTTCACTTGATCACTTTTAGGGTTTTAGGGTTTAGCATATAAGCATAATAACACTCATCATGGCAAAACACAAATACTAGGTATGAGCACTATGCATAGCACCCAATGTAAGAAAAGTTTTTGTTGGTTCTCATTTTTGGAAAAAGGAAATTCATTTCTCTTTGTTTTAAAATTTGGGATGTTACAAACCCTTCCCCCTTAAACAAATCTCGTCCCGAGATTTTAAGAAAAGTTAGGTTCCTAAGAGAGATTGGGCGATATGATTGAACAGGAAAACATACTTTGCATGGTCTGGGGTGCTTCCTGTGCTTCTGCTGCATTCATGTGGTAGAGGCGGCCGTTGTTGTTGTTCTGGTTCCTTCTTGCGGCAAAGCGGCGCTGGTTCTGAGCAGGTGCAGCGGTGTTGGCGGCAATCTTCTCAAGCTTCTTGGGGCACTCATTGGAGTAGTGACCCACAATTCCACATTCATAGCAGTTGATGGTGGACTTGTTGTATCTTGGAGTAAATCCTCCAGAGGAATTGCCGCGGTACTTCTAGGCGTTGTTGGGTCCATTCTGGTTCATCATTCTTCTCTTGCGGTTCTCGTTGACTTGGTGCAGCTTCCCTTCCATCTGGATGGCTGAGTCCACCAGGGCTTCGAGGTCAGCAAACGGAATGTTCACTAACACAGTTTGCATTTCATCATGTAGTCCGTTCAGAAATCTCTCCTTCCTTTTCTCGTTGGTGTCGGTCTCATCCGGGGCGTACCTTGACAGAGTAAGAAACCTGTCGCGGTATTCCACCACGGACATTCTTCCTTGCTTGAGTTCCCGGAACTCGTCTCTCATCTTCTTGATCAGTCCTTGGGGCACATGGTACTTGCTAAACTTCAGCTTGAAGTCTTCCCAGGTCATCATCTGTCCTGCATTCATGGCACGGGCGCTGGTCCACCAGGCTCTGGCAGGTCTTGACAGGTAGTGGGTGGCGAACAGTACTTTCTCTGTGGCTTCAACTCCTGCAACTTCCAGATTGTTCTCCATGGTCTGGAGCCAGTCATCTGCGTCGAGGGGCTCTTCGGCCTTGCTGAAAATAGGTGGGTTGGTGTTTTGAAAGTTCTTTAGCTTTGACCCAGGGTGGTCGTGGTTTCCATGGCCGTTGTTGTTCTGAGCAATCTGCTGCAGTGCAGCAACATTGGCCTGGCGTTCAGCTCTCTCGGCTTCTCGGTCTGCCATCATCATCTCTAGCATCTGCATCATGGCGTCCTGGGTGGCGCTGCGGGTTGGTGGGGCCATCTGAGTATCGGAGTAGATGATAAGATAAGAGGGAAATTTCTACGGTTTGTTTGAATTAAAGTTCACAAGTTCAAAACTTGAAAATTGAGTAGTGTTGAGGGGGTAAAAACCAACAACACTTTTTCATTCATACCAAACATCACACATTACAAATCTAACACACCGTTGGTTTGAAGAACCATTCATTCGCTCTACGATACAAGGGGATCCTGATACAACTCACACCTACTTAAGTGCTGGGGTGATACTACTCTTCCGGGTGGATTCTTCGTCTTCACGGGTGATGTGCTTGGCGAGAGGCGAGGGCGTTGTCCAAATCCTCGCGGGTTTTGTACAGCCTGAAGTCCCGGTGTGCTACATAGGGGTTCATCTCCGTGTGTGGGGGCATGGTCATCGATCGTCCCATGGAGTCATGTCTTGGGTAGTAGATGAAGCGAGTGTTCTTGATCTTGTTCTCATTTTGTCCACACAGACGGAAAATTGCTTTTTGCATAGCTCTGACTAGTCCTTCCTTCCAAGTGTTTCCCGTTACAGAAATCCAGATGGTTTCCCATACCGGGGCTCCAAGCTTTCTTCGTAGATCAGTAGAAACGTCCCACCGAGGTGTTTCTCCGGAGTGGTTGTTGAGGGGTATTCCGAAGAACTCGGGATACGGGTGTCCTAGATATTCCACTAGTTGCTTCAAATCCTTTTCGAACCTTAGGTCGCCTCCGTGGCCAAGCTGATAGAACTCCCATTTGTACTCCATCTATGCACAAAGAGGATGAGTAAGTTAAAGAAGTAGGCAAAATTTTATGTAGGCTTGCAAAGAAAACTAGAGCATAGATTTCTCATTTTTGAAAAAGATCTCAAGGATAAGAGTGAGAATAAGTTTTCACAATTATTCATTTCATTGGTTTTTGAAACTAAGTTTTTCAGACGTCCATTCTAACTAGGGTCTCCTAAGGTCAAACAATGGCTCTGATACCAACTTGTCAACACCCGGATTTTTAAGTCCAGATGCCTGTTATGCCATACATCGCAATCCCGGGAATATTGTTGTTGCGAGACATAACAGTTGAATATCATAAGTCATCATTCATTACATACCATAGTCGTCTTACAAATGGATCACATGATCCAATATTACAATAATAGTTGAACTATTGTTTCAACACACATCACGTATACATAGCGGAAGCGTAGATAGAAGGGGACTCTATAGTCCACAGGCCAACGCTTGACGTCGGGAGTAGTCCTAGTTGTCGTAGACGTCCTGCTGTCCATCCTCTTCATACTGCTGCTCCTCTTCATAGTCTGGCCATTTGAATAGCCAGGGACAAAGCCGTGAGTACTTTAAAGTACTCGCAAACTAATACTAATGTAAGTACTAGCAATTCTAGTAAGGGGGATGCTAAGCTCTAGTTTCTTTTGCATAAAGCCAATTTTAGTTCACAAGTATTTGAAATAAAAACTCTTCATGTGCTAACTAACTCAAGTGGGAACATTAGTGTCATTCCCACAACTCAGTTGTATTTCAATTCAAAATCACCATTTCAAATTCAAATCACAAGTCACCCTTCACATATCACATTTTTGAAAATGGTCTGATGACGGAACAGTATGGCCTTTCCAACCGTCCATAACCGTGGACGCGGCTATTCGAATAGTTCTACACTCTGCAGAGGTCGTACACTTGTGCCACAACATTTGCAATAATCCGTCGTGGTTAACTGGCCCTGATTTATCACACTCCGTGTGCGGACTACCAACCATAACCTTCCACTTACATACCCTAGTATAGGCATCTCTCCCCATGAGCTTGGCCTCCCAGTGAAGACAAACTGTCAGCCTGGGAACTGCACAGGGCTTGGGCCGGACATTCACCTTATTTCACGTCATATCACATCATTTCATATTTCTTTGGAGGCAGCCCTTGGCATAACCCCAATGACGCTTGTTTAGAGGGAACCCATACGAAGATACATAAACTTCTAGTTAAGCCCTACCCATATCGTGTATTGTGGGGGTACTTGTAAAATTGGAATGGTATCGCATCCGAACCCAACCATCAGCTTTTGTAAAATTCACCATGTCATTCACCAGTCACAATCACCTTCAAAATCTTTCAATAGAATGACTCATCATTCCAAGGTTTTCAAAGTCTTTTCATTTCACAAGTTCCCATCTAGAGTAGCCCATTTTAATTCAGCACTAGCATCTAAGTATGAGGGGTGCTAAGTAATTTGCTTTGCTTCTAGGCTAACATTGATACGCTTGTACTATCCAATACTCACCAAATGAATCATGAATCAAAAAGTACTTTGATAAAACAAAGGTAAGTAAAGCTTGTAAAGTAAAACTGGGAAATAGGATCATGAACATAAAGTAAATGGGTAATGCCTTGCTCATGGTGAGCTTTGCACTTTGCAAGAGTATTATCTTGCAACAATAGAACTTGCAATGGTGTTAGCTTGCAAGAGTATAGCTTGCAAGAGTATTAGCTTGCAAAAAAATAGCTTGCATTAGTCTAGCTTGCATTGGTAATAGCTTGCCTTGGTTGTTGAGATGATCAAAGTGGTCTTCTTCTCCTTGAAAGTAGACCTCCTCCTCCTCTTGATACTCTTCGGTACTAGCGTCTAAAATACGAATACGAGGTACAATCACCAAGCAATTCATTGGCTATTCTAAACATCACATGTATTCACACAAACTATTCTATTCCCACAATTAATACAATTTGGTGCATTGGTGGTCTTGCTTGAGGAAAAATAATTTCCTCTCATTTCATAGGTAAATGATAGTTTTCATATAGTTCTTGAGGAATATTTTCCTCTCATTGAATCTTCTGTAAGTTTTAATTTCTCAAACAATCACTCATGAATTTAGGTTGACCTAAGTCAAACATCCATCATCATCATTTGAGAAAATGATTTAAATGAGGCAGAGATACCTCATACTATTTAACACTTCTACAAATGATTTAAAATCTCCAAGTATTTCATATGAGAGCATTTGACCAGGGGTCCAAACTTCATATGAAAGTACTTGGGACAAGATTTAAATGAAGTGAAACACTTCATATAATTTACACAAATTAAACTAGCATCACACATTACTATTAAGTGGGTAGATGTGTTTTTCTTATTTAAGAAAAATAATTTCCTCTCATACTAATTAAGGTGTTACTTTTAATTACTTAGGGAAATAATTTCCTCTCATTATCTTATTAAGATTTAATTTCTCTCATGAATAATATATGACCTAGGTTGACTAAGTCAACCTCTTCATACTCATCATTTGAGAAAATGATTTAAATGAGGTAAAGCACCTCATACAATTTAATCTTAATATGGTAAAGATTTAATATCCTCAAACAATTCATATGAGACCTACATGACCAGAGTCTCTACCTCATTATGAATTGTTTATGACAAGATTTAAATGAGAGAAAGACTCCCATATGATTTATTAATAGTTTTGGGACAATATCTTTGACTAGAAATAGCCACATAGTCCTTTAATTAATCTAGGCCATGATCATTCAAGGTAAGCATGGCATATTTTTGCAGAAACAATTAGTACAAGTGAAATGTGAATTATAGCAATTGGATTTACTTCAAAATTCAAATTGGTTGATTTTTAAGATTTATTTGAAGTCCCAAAAGTCCCTGACTTGTTATTTTTGTCACTGTAATTCTACAACAGATCTCACAGTGAGACCAGTGTCATGTTGTAGATCTTTTCAGTAGCTTTCTAACAACCTCAAGTTTGTTAAATTTGGCCAAGCCAAACAGATTCTATGGATTTTCAAAGTTGGGGCCTGTATTGAAATTGAGTTGAATTTAATTAAACGAGATTTGAATAAAAGGGCCGGCGGGAAACTGAGTTGGGCCGAATTGAATTAAAACGGCCCACGTCCAGCCCACCACGGTCCACAGACGCGTGGGCTGCCTGACAGCGCGGGTCCCGCCTGTCAGCGGCTCACTAACCCCGAATCGGTACGGGGGAGGGACGGCCGTTGGATTACAACGCGATCGTGCGGCGCACGATCGTCGTCTCCTCCGACGAGAGGGCTTACTGGCGCGGCGAGGCACGGGGGTCGACGGCGAGCAGGGACTCCGGCGAACGGTGGCGTTGACGCGAGGCGAGGTTGTCGTCGACGGCGACTGCGCTGGTACCAGTGGCGTCGCCGATGGTGCTCCAATTCGTCGACGATGATCTCAGGTCTGCTGCGGGCTCCGGCGGTCGATTGGACGGCTCCGGTGAGTAATCGGGTGAGAGGAGTGGACGAGGAGGCTCAGAGATGGGAGGAGAAGGTGGTGGCGTGCTTGGTCTGGCTCGGGGAGCTCCCTATTTATAGATGCCAGGGGTGCTGTGAGGCGCGGGCGAGGTCAACGGCGAGGTCGTCGGTCCACAGCGGCGAAGGAGCGAGGAAGGTGCGCAGGAGGTAGGCGACGTCACGGCGGTCCTTGGGGCATTAATGGCGCGGTACGGCGAGGCGTACGACGGTCGGGGCCGTGCGCGCATCGTCGCGGCCGTGGCGGGCGGTCTTGTCCTCGCCGGCGACCGTAGGCGCTAGGTGATGACGACAGCTTGTCCGGCGAGCTACGCGTGGCGAGGAGGGTACCAGGGCGTGCGGAGATGGTCGGGATACGGCGAGGTACGGCAAGGCGACGCGTGGCCCGTGGCGTCCGCGGCGTGCACTGGCGCGACGTCATCGGCATCCTGGGCGATCCTGGGCGCGCGTCGTCCGGGTCGTGTCGGCGTCCGCCTTGACCATGGCGTGTACTGGAGTACTCAGGAGATCCATGGCGATCTAAATGACATGGTTGCCAGGGTTTTCGTGGAAGGAAAGAGAGGGAAAGGTGTCGAGGTGGAACGTGGCCGGCATGGCCATGGCCACGCCATGTCTGGCCATCTCCTGGTGTTTCCTTGGCATGGGCTAGGTGTGGTGGTGTCCAGGGGTCAATGCCAGGGCAGGTGGTGGTCAAGACAAGGCTTGGTTTGATCACATTTTAAAAATTGGGAATCTTCCCAAAGTTTCAAAGTCCCATCTTTGCTTGCTTCTAACTTTTGATCCAAGATGAATTTGGGGTAAAGTTCTTTACAGAAGTTGTTCACCTTGTTGAGTACTTGGATGACATGCAAAAAGTAGGATTCGTTTGGTTTAGAAATCTTGAAAACTAGAGGCTCAAAATGGTGACCAGACTATAAAAGTCAAAAGTGACCATGATCCTATGTGAGCTAAAATTTGAATTTGGATTTGGTTCAAATGGTATTTCCTTGCATCCCCATAGTTGTAATAACCATCAAATAGTATATTACAAGTAATGGTGAAGTCAAAAGGGTCTAGGGTCAAAATTTGCAAAATTGGCATAAGTGTGAGATTGTTCCTCATATTAAAAAGTCCTAACTTTAAATGAGCATAGATTTTGATCCAAAGTGAATTTGGCATGGTTGTCTTTACAAAAGTTGTTCATCTTGATGTCCTCTTGGATGAAATGCAAAGAGTTGAGAAAGTTTAGTTTAGAAATATTGAATTGCAGGGGCTCAAAGTAGTGACCAGAATATAATTGGCAGATTTGACCATCATCATATGTGAGCACAATTTGAGTTGGATTTTTATTTGAATTGTGTTTCTTTGGTTCCAAAAGTGGTAATAAATGTTTAGTAACCATCTCTAATCAATGGTGCAAGCCAAAAGGGTCTAGGTTAAAGATTCTCAAAATTGGCCATAGCCACATAGGTGTTTTTGGAAAATCCTTCTATTTTCAATTTGATTTGGTTTCTCTTGACCCCATTGATGTGGCTGAGGTTTAAAAGGATATTAGAAAGTAATCCAAGCACTAGAAACAAGTTTGGTGGCCTTTGGCTCAAGTTTGTATTTTTGGCAATTTCTCCTCATATGCCTCTAGGGACATTTTGAAATTTTCTTTATTTTGTTTGGTTTTAGCTTGGATTGGCTTGGTTGAGTACTAGGTAAGCTTCTTTAATATTTTCAAACCATCTGAGCAAGGTAGAGGTGCTTAGGTCAAAACTGGGTAATATGGCTATGTGCCACATATGCCTCTATGCATGTGTTTATTCTATTTTTGTTTCTCACTTGAATTGGATGGTAAGTACTTTGTTGAGTGGGTTGATGTATTTCAAAATATCTACCAAGGTTAACACTCAAGGTTGGAGCATTTGCAAAAAGTAGCCATAGGCTTGCATATGCCTTTTTCTTATTTAAGATCACCTCTTTTTTTATTTTGGTTTTTCAAAGATTTGTGACAAGAGAGATGAGGTTTAGGGTTTAGTGGGGTTCACAAAGTTTCACCACCATTTAGCAAAAATAATAAAGGTAGGGTTCAAGATTTACCTATTAGGGCTATATGCCCACATATATCTTTTCTTTTATTTTGGTTTCTCAAAATAGATCCAAATGATTTTTGAGAAGGTTAGGGTTTAGGGTTTTTCTTATTTGATTTCTTTCTCTTTTATTTTATTTGGTTGGTGATCTTCACTTGATCACTTTTAGGGTTTTAGGGTTTAGCACATAAGCATAATAACACTCATCATGGCAAAACACAAATACTAGGTATGAGCACTATGCATAGCACCCAATGTAAGAAAAGTTTTTGTTGGTTCTCATTTTTGGAAAAAGGAAATTCATTTCTCTTTGTTTTAAAATTTGGGATGTTACAATTGATTTCATTTGATAAGTGTTAATACATTTAACAATAAGCATTGAACAATATAAAAATAGAATTCATAATTTAAAACACAACTTATGAATTCAAACAACTTTGAATTTCAAAGTGAATCATAAATACAATGTTTATTCCAGAATATAAATATTACATAAAGCAAAAGCTCATAAACAAAAACTTGGGCTTTATTGATATCACAACACAGATTACAAAGTCTTTACAATATTCTTGATACAAGAATTAATGAATAATAAACAGAAATGAAAATAAAGATTACAATATTTCTCCTAAACTAAAACCTAGACTAAATGACTTGGAGAATATCTTCTGGTCATGTCCATCTTCAAAACCTGCAAAATAAAGCACCAACACTAGCCAGAATGTTAGTGTTAGCAACAGATTCAGTTTGGATAGTTAGAAAAATAACACAAGATTCAGTTTGGACAGTGCAAACTGTCACAGTACACTTGTGCTTGTCCAAAACCATGGACAGCACAAGATAAGGGCAGCAGCAGACCAAACCTGAGCACACACCAGGGGCTCAAGTTTCAGCATATGAGAGCACACAGCTCAAGTGTGCTGGGCAGCAACAGCAAGGCCATGCATCAGCTTAGTCACCAAGCAAGCCAGGCTTGTGTGTCAATGCAAGGATAGAAGTAGGGTTCATATAAAAGGAGCACAAACCCTAGAACCAGTGACCAGTCGACCAGATAAGATTCACCAGGTAAGGGTGAAGCAAGAACAAGCTCAGTTCATCCAGTTCTTGAGCAAGAACAGAACCAACACACACAACCACTCAAACCACCAGGGATCATGGTGACCTGAGAAGATCATCCAAGATCTGGAGGTGAAGGGCTGTGACACAAACCCAAGTCTGCATCAACAAAACATTTCTTTCTAGGAGCTGGAACAAGGTATACCTAGTTCCTGGAAAAGATCCAAGGGATCTAATCCATCATATGCATGAACTAAGCATGGGATGAGCAGATGCTCATATGGGTAGATCATCACTTGGTTTTTACCAAGGATTACTGCCAGTCAAACGCCACTAAGATAGAAATCATCCAGATACAGATCTTGTGCACAGAAGCTAGAAATCATGCACAGATGCACACACTAGCAAGATCTCATGCACAGATAGCACCAGTAGATGGCCAAGATTAGCAGCTAAGACTACACAGTAAATCCTAAGCATGCAACCATCAGAAACCCTAGATTTCTTCACAGGCAAGCATATTGGCATTCATATTTACTATGATCCCCAAATATGCAAGCAAAGATGAGTAGCCAACAAGATCCAACCAACCATGTGAGCAACCGATCGGTAGCAAGGCTACCGAGGTCACATCACACTTAGCACCAATTAAGAGAAAGCCAAATAGATCACATCACTATCCAGAAATGGATTCAGACTCTAATTGCTTGTAAAAAAATCATGAACAGCAAACTCATATACAAGCAAGTCATTTAAATCATCACTGCATAAGCAGTTCATCATAATTTAAGTAATACAAGCATGAATTTATCACAGATCCATGCTAAGCATGACAGTAGCATACTGTTAAGCAACACAATTTAATCTATAGCCACTAGAGCAAGTCTAGGTAGCTAAGATGAGCCACAGCACAAGTAAGTAACAGCACAGTGAGGCTTGAGCATCAGCATCACAAGAAAATTGAATCATTTAGCCACAGTATTAGCCAGTAAGCTATCACTGACAATCAATTGATCAAATGGATCAATTATAGTAAGCCAAGCTACACAGGGAAGTTAGCCAACAAGCAAGGAATGATCCAATGGATCATTGGCTTGCAGAGGAAGCACTGAAGTATATCACAGGCACCACTGGCACACACACAAGTGTCACAGATGCATCACAAGTACACCTAGACAAGCAAGCATGATTTACCAGTAAGCACAAGCAAGCCATAATCAAGCATAGCATGGTATAGTTAGCTCTTGAGCAATCACAGTAGAGCATGGCAAGTGTAGAGCATGCTAGGAGCAGAAGAGAAGCAAGCACAGCATGAACAGCAAGCAAAGCAGCATGTGCCAGTACCAGTAAATGGTGAATTGGCCATGAGCTTGCAGTAGACATAAGCACAGGAAGATTGCGCAGCCATAGCATGGCTCTAGATGATCACAGGATCACCAGAGAGCAGCAGAGTATGAGGAGGAAGAAGAACAGAAATGAGGGGAGGCGCACAGAGGAGAAGGAGGAGATGTAACACTTACTTGCGCCTAGAAGCAGAGGCTAGGGCATGGCGAGGCAGTGCTCGCGCGGCCCTAACAGCTGCAAGTCCAGGGAAGGCGCCGACGTTACACCGGCGAACCCAGACACGAACCAGCACCACCGTAGCAAGCACCTGAGGCGACGGCACGAGTACTGCACGCAGCACCCGCGCCAGGTCAACCCCAGGCGCGTACCATCGTCGGCGAGGACGAGATCTCGCCGGAGTTCGTCGAGGCGATTCTCCACGAGATCCAGATCGGAGGCGATTCGCCAGGAGAGGACGAGAAGGGAAAAACTGCGCGGACAGATCGATAGATCTACACGTGGCGGTTCTAGATCGGTAGGTGGCTACGGCGGAGGAGCTCGGCGATGGCCGGAGCAGGGCGGCGGCCATGGCGGCGACGCCATCGCCACGGGAGTCGCGAGAGGTTAGGGTTAGGTCGAGTGAGTGAGAGGGCCGAGTGAGTGAGAGTGCGGTGGGCCGTTCGGCTCCACCAAGCCACTTTGGGGCACGCCTTAGTGGGCTGTCCCATGGGCCTAAGTTATTGGGCTGGGCCCAATATGGGTCCAGAGGGGTATTTTGGTCTTTTAACATTTAATAAAAGGCCAGAACTTTACCAAATTTTAATAAATCAAATACAACTCTAAAAATCCATTAAAAATTGGATTAATGAATGAAAAATAAATCTTAACAAGAATAAAATATGAAATGAATTTATGAGACAAATTCAAAATTATGAATTTTAAGAATTTAAATAATAACTTGGAATTTAATATTATTATTTCCTAGTAATTAAAATTCAAGGAAAAATCTCAAATAAGTTCAAATACTTATTTTCAAACATTTCAAAATGAAATTCTACTATTCCAAGTCATTTCTTTTGAAAAAGGGTATTTTCCCGTAAAAATACTATATTCCTTTTTATTCCAAAAACTATAGAGGTTACTCTATAATTTCAAATTATTTTTGGAATGACTAAGGTAATCATTAAGTAAAATCATTTTACTTTGAATTGTTGTACTTTGTGTGAATTACAATGATTAATACTTTTAAATCAATTGTAAATTACCGTCAAAGACATAAATCTTAAATACAACCCTAAATTGTAATAACTCATTGGGGTAAAGGGATTCAACATAAAATAATACATCCATGATTGCATTATTTGGATTTTATAACATTGTCCTTACCGGACAATGATGCTTCTTACGTGAACCCGAGGTCCAGGTTCCATCAATCGCATTGAACCGCACTATCTCGCAGTCCACAGTGCAAGTTCACCCTTGCTCATGTCAACTTGATTATTTTCTACTACTTTAATGCAAAGCTATATACTTATCATTCCCGCATCGCAAATAAAATATTATTTTCCAACTATGAATATGACTATGTGGCTGGCAATGGAACCATGGTATGTGTTGATATGGTGGAGGTTCCATTGCAACGGGTTATATCACCCTAGGATTAATTACCAATGCCGTCCGAGTGATTCTAGCGCCGTACAAATCGCGTTAACCATGAGATCTATAATGGCTCGGGGAAGCCGGTCGTATCTTTTCCCTTCGCACGCCAACGGATTGGTAGAGCCGGCGGGGTGTTGGAGGCACTCGCCGTAGGTTGGGATGGCCTTTTAAATCCCCATCCATTAGTGATGATGGCTCTACGATCTATGAAGGATTGTCCAAAGTGCACCATGAGTAAAGCCGTATTATCGGGGAAGTCTACCGGAGGTGTACGGGTGGACAAAAGGGTGGGTTTGCAGTCGCGGAGAAGGCGGTGTGGGCTTGGATCTTTATACCCGGCCTCACACCAAAGGAAGTGTGAACGGGGGCAAGTCCTCGCGGATGGCAAAAAGGGTGAGATCTCTTGTGGGAAAAGTAACGCACCTCTGCAGAGTGTATCAAATTGTGGCTGTCACTCCTTGTTCCGGGAAGGGAACTGCGAACGCAGCAGGAAAGGAACTCCACGAAGTTCTGGTCAACCTGTGAAGACCGACGGGCATAGTTTTCATAATAAAAGCAACCTTTTGAAGAAATGATTTCAAAAACATGCATTGACCTGCGATTTCCCGATCAATGGTCGTAGCTAGTGCATCAAACACCTTTTTATTCTTTTAGAACTTGCCGAGTACCTCCGTACTCACTTTCTTTCGACACCCTTGCTAGACTGTGATCCGGAAGTGGAGGCTATCAACGATGGAGCACCAGAAGGAAGCTACGAGCTGGTCTACGAAGAACCTGATCTTACCGGCGGAGTGGAAGGCGTAGATTATGGAATAGTCTACGGACCAGATGACACGGAGGTGGAGGAGTAGTGACATACCCTAGCATCATAGAGCCGAGCAGCGTAGAGCTTACCTAAATAAGTTGTTGAGCTCTTTATATTTGTTATGAGTTGTAATCGTACTTAAGTAGTATCTTAGGGTGTTCTCATAGGACCTGTGAGAATACCAACTTGTTAAGACAATGTTTGTAATAAAGTATGGAGTGTTATGACCTGCAATGTTTCTGTTGTACCACTCTGAGGGATATGGCAATTTGTGAAGAAGTCCCTTCACAAAGATCATATCAACGACTTGTATACTACAACATGCAGTGGTATGCTGGGTCACCGCACAACAACTTGGCATGCTCTTTGTTCCTGAACAGACGTTTCAACCGTGGTATTATAGGAGCATACCACATCACCATGGCGGAAACCCTCTTCCTGGGTTTCTCGCCCTCAACATCGTCACCAGGGTCATCGCCTCTGATCTTATAATGCAATGCAGTGCATACCGGGCATTCATTCAAATTCTCGTATTCACCGCGGTAGAGGATGCAGTCGTTGATGCATGCATGTATCTTCAGAACCTCTAAACCTAGAGGGCAGACAACCTTGTTTGCTTCGTACGTACTGGCGGGCAACTCATTATTCTTTGGAAACATATTGTTTAACATTTTCAGCAAGTTTTCAAATGCCGAGTCAGCTACACCTGCCTGTGCCTTCCATTTCAGCAAATCCAGTGTGCAGCCCAGCTTTTTCAGACAATCATCGCATCCGGGGTACAGCGACTTTCTGTGATCCTCTAACATGCGATCCAAATTCTCCCTCTCCTTTTCAGTTTCGCAGCGTCTCCGTGCATCAGCAATGGTCCGACCAAGATCATCAACGGGCTCATCACGTGCCTCTTCTTCACCTTCACCTTCACCTTCCCCTTCACCTTCAGCATCCTCCATGAAAGTATCACCGAAATGAGCAAGATAGCTTTCATCGATGAAATCATCCCCTTCTTCATCTTCTTCCATTATAACCCCTCTTTCTCCATGCTTGGTCCAACAATTATAGCTTGGCATGAAACCGTGACGAAGCAGGTGCATGTGAACTTCTCTTGAGAAAGAGTAACCCTTCTGATTCTTACAGTCAACACATGGACAGATAACAAAACCCTTCTGCTTGTTCGCATTAGCCACTGCGAGGAAATCTTTCAAACCCGTAGTGAATTCGCCGGAGAGTCGGTTACCGTACATCCATTGCCGATTCATCTGCATTATTATAATATAAAATATATAATTAACCATCATGCATTTTTTAAACTAACTAGCTATAAACAATAGAAATTAAACAATAAACTACACACATGCATATTTTATCAATGACACATATGAAAGGTTCAACTTGCTAACCGCGATCGAGGAGGAAAAAATAAATGAGGAAGCTCAAGTGTGGCTCCGACACTTCATATCATGTTTGTTTCATGCTCTTGGGGTATTTCATCAAACACTTTGTGTGCATAAGAGGAGCCAAAAGCAAACCTAACACCCCCTTGTGAAGTTTGTGAAGAGAAGTGGCACCAAATGGCTAAGTGAGTGTGCTGAACTGGTATATATAGGGGAGGAGCTTTAGTCGCGGTTGGCCTGGCCAACCGCGACTAAAGGCCTTCGGGCACCTTTAGTCGCGGTTGGCCTGCCAACCGCGACTAAAGCCCCTCACGTGCACCAGCTGGCCACCGAGCGCCCTGGGCCCAGGCCTTTGGTCGCGGTTCGCCTCCCGAACCGCGACTAAAGACTTCATTAGTCGCGGTTCCTACAGTTCGCGACTAATGGGGCTGGACGGAAGCCTCTTTTTCTACCAGTGCCCCCTGCCAGCGTTGCCCCCTTCGCGACGGAACTGCCCGCGCCGGTGACACCGCGAGGAGGGAAGAGGTGCCCGGCGGCGCCCCCTGGCGGCGGCGAAGCGGGGAGGGGAGGGAGGTCGCTGGCGGCACATGCGCTAGGGTTTTGCCCTGGGACTCGCGGGAGCCCAGGGACGAAACCGCATCCGTGAAGCTCGCTTGAATATGGATGACACCCGCCCATCACCTTCTTCCCCAAGAAGCTCTCGTACCCTGCCACCCTGCCACCCAAACCCTCCTCCCTCCCCTCCCGCTTCCCCATCCGAATCGCCATGGTCGGCGACGCCTACGTCAGTGTCAGCTGGGATGGCGTGCCGATCGCGCCCGATCCGAAGGACATCTACCGTTGCTTGACTTGGAGCGTGAAAGTTTAATCCCAGGTAGGAACTTGCGTGACGGTTGGGGATGAACCATCTATCCGATGGGGATGGATTACTGCATCTAGATGCTCTCAGATTCCAAGTACTGGTGGCCTTGTTGGACGGTGATGAGTTAGATGCGTCGAGATTCCAAGTATTGGTTACCTGGTTCGTTTTAAGGTTTGGTACTGTTGTTGCTTGGGTATGAGCTTGAAACGATGTGGGCTTCTACAGGTACTTTCATGCAGATTGAACAAGTTGAATAATCAACTGGTATTATACATCCATGTAAAATGAGCTATTACATTGTGTTTGCTTGCAGCATCCAACTTATGCATTACTAGTATAGAAATGTTTTAGCAGCTGTAAGAGTAAGTGGGTGAATCAAGTGCTAATCTCTGTTTCCTGTTCTAACTAAGAGTTAATCTCCTTCTATATTCTCGAACTGGACTTGCAGCATTATTATGTAGAGGGGAACTTTATAGTTTCTTCGTGGTGGCCTGGTTTGCTATAATGTCGTCATTATTTAATCCTTGGAACATGCTCAAGCTACTTTAGGTGATGTACTGTTATCTTGCTATTAACTGTCTGTTTCCCATATTGTAAACACATCCCATGCTTGTTCATTGCAAACTTTTCTTTCATACTATTCTGTCAACTTATACATGAATATGGGGTTCGCTTATCCGTCCTGCTGTCTGCGGAAGTTGTGTTGTTGGTATTCCTTCTAGTTTAGGTTTACTAACCTCAAATTCAGTTGTCATTTTGGCTGAATTGTTAACTTGTGATTTCAGGCTAGCGAGTTTGTCAAAGAGTTCATGTCTGGCCTGGCGGGAGCGAAGGATGGCTACCCTGTGATAAACCCTGAAAGCTGAGGTATTTGAGTGCCTACAGCCGCATGTGAAAGGCTCTGGGAGAATGGGCACAGAATATCAAGACCCAAATGAGAAAGGTTTCAGGTGTGGAAAGTGAGCTGATTACCAAACATGGTAATGCCGAACGTAACATCTTCCCCACGCCATCTGCCGAGGCCCCAGCCACTTCCTGATACAAAACAAGTTTATTTTCAGGTATTTGCATCTGTATCACCAGCTCTGTTTCTTTGCTACTCTAGATTACATGGTACTGAAATATCATCATCTAGAGGTAACAGAGAAAAGAGGGATGGATATTGTTGCTACTACTGCTAAAAGGAACATGCCTATGTTTCCGGAAAAATGCACCCATCTTGCTGAGATTGCTTCATCCCAACCATCTCTAGAGAGTGTGCAAACAGAGGTGTACAGAATGAATCTTCAGTTTCTGCAGGAAAAGCTGAAGTTGCTTGGCTCATTTGAAGACCAAGTGAAAAAGATTCACATGCATATGGAAGAAATGTTACTTGGTAATACATCCCTGGGTTCTGCAACCACAGGTATTGGTTTTATAAATTGTTCTCTTGCTTGTGTGTTGTTAAACTATTTAACTGTAATAATATATTATCAATAATTTGCTCGTGCCTGTTTGTCACTGTTCATTAGATGATTAAGTTTCCCTATGAATAGTCACTCATCATTACAGATTGACTAGCGGTAACTTTGTAACATTAGGGTGGTCATGCCTGTTTTTTTATGGCTAACTGCATTATTAAAATTCATTGTCAAAAGTCATCATAAAATGGTGTTGCATTAAAAAAATCAAATTGGCCCAATTATCACATCTTTATTGCTGTCAGAATCTGCTATTTTTGTTGCCTTCCTCAGATAGTGATACTAATTGTAAATCTACAAATGTTGCCAACTTGATGTGATAGTGCTTTTCTGTTTTCTATATCTTTGTACATGCTATAGTGCATTTATTTTAAGAGGAGGATTCCAGGTTTTTAAAAAATAGAAAGTAATATGACATAGTAGAAAAAGGGCTTTTAGTCCCGGTTGTGCAACCGGGACTAAAGCCCACCCCTTTAGTCCCGGTTGCTTACGAACCGGAACTAAAGGTCCATCCACGTGGGCTGAAGACGTGCGTCGGGGCGGAGATCAACCAGGACTAAAGGCCTCCAGGTGATTTTTTTATTTTACTTACTCGTGGTCAAACTTCCCGCTTGGTCACCCATCCTCCCACTACTTCAGCACTAGCACGCTTGATTTTCGAGTTCCATCCCGTCCCGCATCCAGGTGCTTCGCACGCATGTATGTGATACTGGTATCATATCAATCCTATTAACATGTTGGTCGATGTCACATTTCTTTATTGTTTAAATTTCAAATAATTTTTTTAATAAACAAAAGTAATGATGTAATAATAATCTTGAATAAATAAATAAACATTAATTTTTAATATGTATTATTTTTATTTTTTTATTTTTAAATATTTATTTTTTGGCAAACCTAAAACCTAAAAATTTGAAAATCTAAAAATTGGGTAAAAATAATAGTAATCTTTATGTAGGATACAATTTTTTTAAAAAAAATAAAAAGTATATAATCAGTAATTTATAGCAAAAAGTAAAATCTTCCTGCTTTCATATTTTGATTTGGAATTTTAAGAATCTAAAAATTGGCTAACCGGGTAAGTCCCAGTGAATTCGGATGTAACTTTTTCCCACGATAATTTAGATATATTATACGTTTTTTCCGATATCGGATGCAAAAGTTAATGCCGTTTTACCATTTTCAAACTTTTTTTGCAAAAAAAGCCAAAATTCAAATTTCTTAATTTCACGGAATAGTAGGTTGCATAATATACAAGAATCTGAAAACATTTTATTTTTTGAATTTTATATCATTTTTTTTGAATTTTACAAAGAAAAAAATGTGATCCACGGGGAGAGGGGGTGGAGGGTGTGTGGGGACTAAAAGACCTGAAAAAACCTTTAGTCGGACTAAAGGGTAATCCCGGTTGGTAACACCAACCGGGACTAAAGAGGCCTACGTCGGCCGAAGCCTGCCATAGCCCTTTAGTCTCGGTTGGTGTCTCCAACCGGGACTAAATGTCCCGTTCGAACCCGCTGGCGATGGAGGCCGGAGCATTAGTCGGTTCCCCAGTAAAACCGGGACTAAAGACCCCATTAGTTCCGAATTAAAATATTTGGAAACTAATGAGTTGGGATGGAAGGCCTCTTTCTACTAGTCGAGTAACTAGTGTAATCAAACTTGCCCTTCTAAACAGCAGTGGATAATAATTGTGGTGTGGTACAGTTTGAATCGTTTGATCATGTATAGCACTTCGTTTTCTAAATGTAAAAGATATGCATTTGTGTAAGTGTTTTTATAGTGGATGACTGCATTAGGTACGACATGCTCAGTTATATATTAGTAATTTCAAGCTAAGTCACCAATTTGAAGTAAAAATAGCTCCATACTAGGATTATTATTATTTGGATAGTTGCTATGTACGAGGCAACCGGGCACGTACGGTATGCCCAGCTAGACTTGTAGAAATACTAAATTAAATCAAATTATTTTTAAGTAAAATGACTTGAGTTATATGTTTGTGCACATCTTAACTCCTGCTGTAACTATCAAGAATAGAGATGAAAATAAAATTTTATGAGCAAATAGTAACTTATTGTCGCAACTCTTTCAAGCATAGTTATGAATTGTTCATGGATTTTGTGGACGTGAACCTGAGCAAGGGAGAAGCAATCATCAGCAGATCTCCAGTGATGAAGAGGAAATCTTCCCACTGTTCTGGCAACAAGATTGGCGAGGCTCCTATCAAGATTGGTGGCAAGACTGTCAATTCTACGAGGCTGTTTGGTTTCCGGCCACACTTAAGCCAAAGTTTGCCAATTTGGCATATGTTTGGTTCTAACCACACTTTAAAAAATGAAACCGTATCTAGGAGGAACTAGACACTTTTTGATATAGTAGAAGCGGGACTTGGCGTGACAATTCCGAAATTCGTCCCTGACAGGAATCGAACTCCGGTCGTTAGGGTGCGCCACTGCGACCCCAACCACTGGGCTAAGCCCACGTCGTCGTTCTAACCACACTTTGAAGTTGCCACACTTCACTATCTATATGACCCACTTATCATAGAGTGAATTTTTTGCCAACTTTTACCACACTCTGTGACTTCCAAAATCCTAGCCATACTTTTATGGCTGCCACACTTGCTAAACTTTAGCTTGGCAAAGTGTGGTTGAGAACCAAACAAACCCTACATCTCGAAAGACCGATGAAGAGCAAGTCTCCAAAGGGTTCTCGGAAGAAGCCAGGATTGAGTAGGAGGATCGCCTACACATGTGGAAATAGCCGGGGCCTCTATTCCCAGTGTATCCTATTCCCTCGGGCTCTTACATATCGTTTTTTTTTGTCTCCCTCACCCTTTTTATTAATGTGATCACCACACTTTAGAGTTACCGACATGCTCAAATGAAATAGGACGACATAACCAGTTATCTATGCCCGTGAAGATGCTGTGGTATATATAGGACAACTATATCTGAAAAATATACTACCACATGAAAAGCGTTGATCAGTAACGTGAAAGTTAGTTGAGTTGGAGCATCTTTGTTACTCCCTCCGTCTGATACTCTAGGTATATAAGAAACCTAAAGGCTGACCATATTGCTAGTATCTTAAACCGTATCATGCATCCTAGCTCTACAAACATGTTCATGTGGCATGAAGAACTTATTTTCCCACCCACTTACGATCAACAAATCGGAACATTAATTGATTCGTGAAAATGCCGTTAAGGAGGAGAGAGAGGATTTTTAGACTAATAGGGATCGGGCCACCCCACATGGTTTAAAATAGTGTTGCAAATAGAATGTAAGATAAATGCAATGGAAAGATATTTCTTAAGATTAAATTGGATCGGAATTCATGGGTTCACTTGTCTATTATCTCTTTAAAGTTGTAGTGGATCATCAATGATATAATAAGAATATAACTTCAATAAGTGTAAGATACGCATTCATATGAGCATCACGTCCTAACATAGATATGATGCAACACATCTCTCTTATACTACACAAGAAAGGGAAAACTCCATGCAATCTTGTATTAAGAATTAACAAAGCATAGTCATAAGTACTTTGACATGATGTTTGAATATTATATATGATACCTTGAATAAATAAGATCATCACTTTTGTCACGCGACAAATATAGCACATGCATTCACTTTATCCCTAGTGAGGTAGCTAAAAAAAGGAAAAGGCATTATAGATCAAGGATTTGTTGTCACTATTCCATCACTAAAACCATGCTATTACATCTAATACACACATCACCCCACACACCCTCTTACATAATAGTTATATCAGAACCAATACTTAATAATGAGGTACATAATATGCATCTATCAATACATCTTACACATAATATGATTAGATCTCATAGCACAATATCAAAGAATAAGGATCCACCCCATAGGTATTACAAATATGGCCATAATCATGTAGGACAGCTCATATGGCACTAAGAACTATGAAGAACATGAGAGAAATAGATCAAGCTACTGCCATAAACCTGCAGTCCGGAGGTGAAATACCCCCTTGATCATGCATGGTGTTGACGAGGAAGGCACTAGAGAAGGTGGAGATCCCTCCGGCGGCGGCTCCGTCGAAGTTTCCCCCTCCAATCTTTGCTGGTGCAGCCTATGTTTTCTTGTTTCTGTGTTTCTGTGGCACTCTTATCGAGGAAGCCCCGGGGTAATATTGTAAGGGTATACTGCCCCTATGTGTGGTTTTGGTAATTAAGTGACAATCCCTATGGACTAATGTTTTCATTGAGTTTATATGAAGGAATATTCCATAGGTACTACTTGTATTCCATGTGTTGGATTCGAGTATGAATGTCATGAACATAAAGATATACCTTGTGTATTGGCATCAAGATCAATGATTTTAAGATATATATATATATATATGATATGATCAAGAAGAAGAAACGAAGATGGAGTTCTTATGTGGAACTCAATATTAGCCATGCTCTAGCTTATGTGATAAGCAATGAATGATCAGGATCTTGAGTGCTTAATTCCAAGTGAAGAATTCAAGATATGGCTCTAAGTCGGTGTCATGATAGTCTCATGAGTTGAGATATGGTTGACTAAGATTTAGAGCATGCAACCAAATGAAGAATTCTTTATACACTTCAAGATAGTATGATAGAGCATGAGAAGATACAAGGTTGACCAATACAAGGAGTGAAGAATAGAGTCAAGTTTGGTCAACACAAGAAGCATGAAGAATGTGCCACGCGAAGTCATGTGGTATGGTAAGCCTTGTCAATTATACTTATCAACTAACCCATCATATATGTGCCCTTGTGTTGTTTATGTGGGTTAGGTATTTTTCCATGGGCATGCATCAAAAGTGAGATCTCATATAGCCCATGAGAGGATGACGTCAAGTGGTGATCGTCATCAAGGTTGAGTTGGGCAAGTTCAAGTTGAGCATCTCAAGAGGATCATATGCTTGAAGCTTGCCGTCCATTTGGTGATAATGGACATGTGAAGATATGCATCAATGGAGCTTTCCCATCATGGTGTATGGGGGAGCATTTGTGAGTCTTCACGAAGCAACAATGATCAAGTGCTGCATTCCGGCTTGAGTGGAGCTTTAAGAGTTATCATCAAGATCAAGCGGGATGCGCAAGGCAAAGGTATGGCCTTGCTAGGTTTTCCTTTTACCGGTCTCAAGGTGGTTGTTGGGAGACCGGATTATAGGATACATAGCCGCACTATCAAGAGGGGCTTTCGGTTGGGTAACTTGATCACATCATCTTAGGGAGCTCAACCCTTTGCATGCTTTGCATTCTGATGTCTACTTCCCCCTCCTTTCCTGTAGACAGTGTTGGGCCTCCAAGAGCAGAGGTTTGTAGAACAGCAGCAAGTTTTCCCTTAAGTGGATCACCCAAGGTTTATCGAACTCAGGGAGGAAGAGGTCAAAGATATCCCTCTCATGCAACCCTGCAACCACAAAGCAAGAAGTCTCTTGTGTCCCCAACACACCTAATAGGTGCACTAGTTCGGCGAAGAGATAGTGAAATACAGGTGGTATAAATAAGTATGAGCAGTAGCAACGGTGCCGAGAAAATAGCTTGCTGGCGTGTAGTTGATGGTGGTAGTATTGCAGCGGTAGTAACACAGTAAAACAGTAAACAAGCAGCGATAGCGGTATTTAGGAGCAAGGCCTAGGGATTACACTTTCACTAGTGGACACTCTCAACATTGATCACATAACAGAATAGATAAATGCATACTCTACACTTTTGTTGGATGATGAACACATTGCGTAGGATTACATGAACCCTCAATGCCGGAGTTAACAAGCTCCACAATAATGCTCATGTTTTAGTAACCTTATAGTGTAAGATAGATCAACAGACTAAACCAAGTACTAACATAGCATGCACACTGTCACCTTCATGCATATGTAGGAGGAATAGATCGCATCAATATTATCATAGCAATAATTAACTTCGCAATCTACAAGAGATCATGATCATAGCATAAACCAAGTACTAACACGGTGCACACACTGTCACCTTTACACACGTGCAGGAGGAATAAAACTACTTTAATAACTTTGCTAGAGTAGCACATAGATAAATTGTGATACAAACTCATATGAATCTCAATCATGTAAAGCATCTCATGAGATTATTGTATTGAGGTACATGGGAGAGAGATGAACCACATAGCTACCGGTACAGCCCCGAGCCTCGATGGAGAACTACTCCCTCCTCATGGGAGCAGCAGCGGTGATGAAGATGGCGGTGGAGATGGCAGCGGTGTCGATGGAGAAGCCTTCCGGGGGCACTTCCCCGTTCCGGCAGCGTGCCGGAACAGAGACTCCTGTCCCCCAGATCTTGGCCTCGCGATGGCGGCGGCTCTGGAAGGTTTCTGTGGTTTTCGTCGAACGTGTCGAGGTTTTTAGGTCAGGGGCTTTATATAGGCGGAGAGGCGGCGCAGGAGGGCTTCTGGGGGGGCCACACTATAGGGGGGCGCGGCCCCCCCCCTGGCCGCGCCGGGGTGTGGTGTGGGGCCCCCAGGGCTCCCCTCTGATCCTTCCCGGGTGTTCTGGATGCTTCCGATGAAAATAGGAACTTGGGCGTTGATTTCGTCCGATTCCGAGAATATTTCGTTACTAGGATTTCTGAAACCAAAAACAGCAGAAAACAGGAACTGGCACTTCGGCATCTTGTTAATAGGTTAGTTCCAGAAAATGCACGAATATGACATAAAGTGTGCATAAAACATGTAGATAACATCAATAATGTGGTATGGAACATAAGAAATTATCGATACGTCGGAGACGTATCAGCATCCCCAAGCTTAGTTCTGCTCGTCCCGAGCAGGTAAAACGATAACACAAGATAATTTACGGAGTGACATGCCATCATAATCTTGATCATACTATTTGTAAAGCATATGTAGTGAATGCAGCGATCAAAACAATGTATATGACATGAGTAAACAAGTGAATCATAAAGCAAAGACTTTTCATGAATAGCACTTAAAGACAAGCATAAATAAGTCTTGCATAAGAGTTAACTCATAAAGCAATAATTCAAAGTAAAGGCATTGAAGCAACACAAAGGAAGAATAAGTTTCAGCGGTTGCTTTCAACTTGTAACATGTATATCTCATGGATATTGTCAACATAGAGTAATATAATAAGTGCAATAAGCAAATATGTAGGAATCAATGCACAGTTCGCACAAGTGTTTGCTTCTTGAGGTGGAGAGAAATAGGTGAACTGACTCAACAATAAAAGTAAAAGAATGGTCCTCCATAGAGGAAAAGCATCGATTGCTATATTTGTGCTAGAGCTTTGATTTTGAAAACATGAAACAATTTTGTCAACGGTAGTAATAAAGCATATGTATCATGTAAATTATATCTTATAAGTTGCAAGCCTCATGCATAGTATACTAATAGTGCCCGCACCTTGTCCTAATTAGCTTGGACTACCGGATCATCACAATGCACATGTTTTTACCAAGTGTCACAAAGGGGTACCTCTATGCCGCCTTGTACAAAGGTCTAAGGAGAAAGCTCGCATTTGGATTTCTCGCTATTGATTATTCTCAACTTAGACATCCATACCGGGACAACATAGACAACGAGATAATGGACTCCTCTTTTATGCATAAGCATGTAACAACAATTAATAATTTTCTCATTTGAGATTGAGGATATATGTCCAAAACTGAAACTTCCACCATGGATCATGGCTTTAGTTAGCGGCCCAATGTTCTTCTCTAACAATATGCATGCTTAACCATAAGGTGGTAGATCTCTCTTACTTCAGACAAGACGAACATGCATAGCCACTCACATGAAATTCAACAATGAATAATTGATGGCGTCCCCAGTGAACATGGTTATCGCACAACAAGCAACTTAATAAGAGATAAAGTGCATAATTACATATTCAATACCACAATAGTTTTTAAGCTATTTGTCCCATGAGCTATATATTGCAAAGGTGAATGATGGAATTTTAAAGGTAGCACTCAAGCAATTTACTTTGGAATGGCGGAAAATACCATGTAGTAGGTAGGTATGGTGGACACAAATGGCATAGTGGCTCAAGTATTTTGGATGCATGAGAAGTAATCCCTCTCGATACAAGGTTTAGGCTAGCAAGGCTATTTGAAGCAAACACAAGGATGAACCGGTGCAGCAAAACTCACATAAAAGACATATTGAAAACATTATAAGACTCTACACCGTCTTCCTTGTTGTTCAAACTCAATACTAGAAATTATCTAGACCTTAGAGAAACCAAATATGCAAACCAAATTTTAGCATGCTCTATGTATTTCTTCATTAATGGGTGCAAAGCATATGATGCAAGAGCTTAACATGAGCACAACAATTGCCAAGTATCACATTACCCAAGACATTATAGCAAATTACTACATGTATCATTTTCCAATTCCAACCATATAACAATTTAACGAAGAAGAAACTTCGCCATGAATACTAAAAGCTAAGAACACATGTGTTCATATGCAACAGCGGAGCGTGTCTCTCTCCCACACAAGCATGATGTAATCCAATTTATTCAAACACAACAAAAACAAAAACAAACCGACGCTCCAAGAAAAAGCACATAAGATGTGATGGAATAAAAATATAGTTTCAGGGGAGGAACCTGATAATGTTGTCGATGAAGAAGGGGATGCCTTGGGCATCTTGTTAATAGGTTAGTTCCAGAAAATGCACGAATATGACATAAAGTGTGCATAAAACATGTAGATAACATCAATAATGTGGCATGGAACATAAGAAATTATCGATACGTCGGAGACGTATCACATTCCATAAATCTTGTTGCTTCTTGGTGACGAGGGATCACCTCGCCAATGCCTACGTATTATAGACTTGGGTTTCGGGAGAGAGCGACGATGGAGATTCCGGGAGCGAGATTAGGCACACGACGTACCCAGCTTCGGGTCCCCTCGGTGGAGGATCCCTACGTGCTGCTAGCAATCCAGTATATGATCATAGATGTGTTTACAGGGTGCCACCGTAGCGGAGCTATGTTGTCTATATTCTGTCTATCTGTTGTCCTCTCTATTTCGGGTGCCCTGGCTAGCTTTATATATGCAACCAGCCTAGGGTTTTACAAGAGTCCTAGTTGACTACTTCTTCGAGTTGCCTTGTTGGGCCTTCTCCATATTTGGTCTTCTCCATATTGGGCCGAGCCAGGTATACTAATAATGGGTACCCGAAGGTTATGCCCATGTCAGTAGCCCCCGAGTTTATAGGGAAGTCGAAGACTTGCGTAGAAACTCCAAGCATAACCATCTCCGAAGTCAAAGAAATACAAGGCGAGGTCCATGTCGTAGATCATGTGTAGCGTAGATGATGTCGATGATTCTTGAAATTATCGGGTGCGCGGCAGCGCTCCCGATGGGAGTAGCCCCCGAGTCTATGGGCAAGTGCTTGCACTTGGGCATAGACTCAAGTTGTACTACTCGATGAAGAACTTAACTATATTTCCGGAAGACTTGATGAAATCCATGTGCTCCCGATGGGAGTAGGCTCCACTCGAGTCGTAGAATCGAGTTGAGTCTACAAACCTGAATTGCCGTAGATGCTGTCGAAGTTATTTTTCTATCGGGTGCGCGGCCAGCGCTCCCGATGGGAGTAGCCCCCGAGGCTACAGCCAAGTGTTTGCACTTGGGTGTAGGCTCAACTTGCTTTTAATCGACACTACAATTTTTCCTCTTTCTTGTATCTTATCGGGAGGGTGAATAATACTCTCGATAAGAGTAGCCCCCGAGCCTATGGGCAAGTGCTTGCACCTAGGCATAGGCTCAAGTTGTACTACTCGATAAAGGACTTGACTATATTTCTGGGCGCAACCTCTCTTTTTATCAACTCTAGGCCGTTGCTATTTTTATTTGACATCCATATCTATATTGTACAGGGATAATGGTAATTGGGGCTAGTTCATCTGACGGATCAGGTACTAGTTAACTGCTCTAGTGGCAATCCGCAAAAACCTACTTCAAGATCACGTCCCTGGACATGATCTCGGGATACTTGGTGTTAACTCGACGAGTGCCGCTTAAGGTCTTACCATTCCGTCGAGTCCCAGTCATATTTTATCGGGTACCTAACGCGTCCGTTAGGATTTTTCTTCGTATCTGTTGATACGGATAAAAGTAGCAGAGCGCAGTCTTTGGCGATGCCACGCCACAAAGAATGGATCTGGGGTCTTACCTTCGCAGAGTTTTGCGGCATTCAGAAATTGTTCGCAACTTTGGCGTTCTGAGAATATTTTGTCAAGTGCCTTGTTCGGCTGATGCAATGACCCATTTTGCGGGTTTTTCTATTTTTCTCTCGGGCTTGATGAGACAGCCGAATATATTGGTTATTCTATATTGTCGGGTACATCACCGATGCTCTTGCTCGGAACAATATGACGAGTCAATGGACCCGAAGATTTGTCCACCCCTTTTTTTTTTTTTTTTGGTTCCTCCTTGATGAAAATTCCGTCAAGTTCCTCCTTCAGGAAAATTTCTTCGGATCCTCTTTGAGGACAATTCTTCGGGTCCTCCCGGAGAAAAAAATTTCGGGTCCTCCCTGAAGATAATTCTTCGAGACCACCTTGAGGATAATTCTTCGGGACCTCCTTGAAGATAATTCTTCGGCACCTCCTTGAGGATAATTCTTCGGGTCCTGTTCTTTCAAGACAATTTCGTCGAGTTCTCCCTTTGGACAATTTAGTCGGGTTCTCTCTTGTAGACAATTTCGTCGGTTTTCTCCTGCACAAATAAACAAACTTTTTCTATCTTTCCGTTGACTCTCTTTTTCGCATGCGGTGTCAGATGCTCGGATTCGATGATATGTAAAGTGAATATATGCCGCGCAGCCCCCGAGTGTCGGGTGCGACAAAAGTAAATGATAATCAACTTTGTACAAAATAAAAGAACACTTAGCTTTTTGGACACGACGAAGTCGATGCATGATGAAGTCTTCGAGTGTAGATAAAAAATCTAGCCAAAGTAGAAACCATCAGATAGCAAAAGTGGATGCCGCAAAATTGTTGAACCGAGCCCCCGAGCGTTGCTGAGGTGATGTCATGATTGTTGTGTCGCAGTCGTGACCCGAGGCGAAATCGTTGTCGAGCCCCCGAGCGTTAGGCGTGACGTCGAAATAGGTTGATGGAGTCTTGGCGTCATATTTGGTGAAGCCATTTAGGATGACGCCATAGGCAATAATATAATATAAATCCATGAAGAGGAAGCCAAGATGAGGTATTTGAGATGAATCCATATTGAAGATTACGCCATTAAATACAGAGCATATATTAAAGATAAATCCGTCGATATCATAGAGGATGAATCCATTGGCCCGAAGAATCCAGTAATAACCGTAGAAGATGAATCCGCTGATATCATAGAAGATGAATCCATTGACTCGAAGAATTCAGTAATAACCATATAAGATGAATCCGCTGATATCATAGAGGATGAATCCATTGACTCGAAGAAAATAGTTCCAGTAATAACCATAGAAGATGAGTCCATTGACCCGGAAACACATCGGGTAATATTGTATAAGTGAACCAATTATTAACCAAAGAAAACCAATCCAGTAATCCGAAGAAATTAAATCCACTGAGCCGAAGAAGATAAAGCCACTAAGTCGAAGAAAATAATTCCACTGAGCCGAAGCCGGAGAAGTTATATCCAGAGCCGAAGAAAAGAATTTCACCAAGTAACCGAGCATATTTGTGGTAACGAAGTAATGGCGCAGCCCCGAGTATTCCGGCGTGACGAAAGTAAATAATAATCGACTCTTGAAAGAGGAACACTTAGCTTTTTTATCGGGTGAGGCGGAGCCGACATGAGAGCAGGTCCTCCGACTGACGGAGTCGATGAAGCGGACGCAGCCGATGAAGCGGAGCCGTGCGGCGTTTAGGGCGGGCGAGCCTCCAAGCAGAGCTGGTGCGCGTTGTCGAGTTCGCAGCGGGCGAGCCCCCGAGCATGCGATTACATGCGGCGAAGTATCCGGAGCTTGTTCCGATCTAAAGTTGTATTGGAGCGCGGAAATCTGCGCGCAAATAACAGCACAAACCGAAAAATACTTGGCCAAGTAAATTTGGAAATAATAATTAATTGAAAATATAGGACCTGATAATATTTGCGTCGGATTGCGAGTTCACGTGGCTGAAACTCAAACAAGATGATTCGCCGGCTTAGATCACCATGATCAGATGAGGTAGCGTTGTCTACTTCTGATTTTGGCTTCTTGATTTCGTAAATAGTCGCTTTTGAGGACGATGACGCGATGTCGACCAGTATATACATGCAACGTCGAAGCTGTGCAGCTGAACTTCGTTATCCTACTTGCCATGAGCACTTTCATCTTTGTGGCCCGACTCAAATCATGCGGTACATGCAAAGCAAATCAGCATGTGGAGAATTATAAAGAGAAAAAAAAAGATCGGAGAAAGAAATTTGGCTTGGAGGCCTTCACGATGGGATAGCCACGCTAATGATTCATTAATCATCTTCATTGGAACTTGAGCTGCTTGTATCATTGCCGTGGTGCGCCCGACGTGATGATTCGCATGCCAGGAAGTATAGCTGATTCTTCTTTGAACTTGCAACTCACGCACGCAGCGTGCTACTCCACGCCTTTTTTCCGATGGACCGTGACGGCTGTGGCATCTGAAAGATTGGATCTCGAGCTTCTCTGATCTTCTGATTTCGTTGATGTTGATGATAAAGTCGACGGATCCCGCCCGAATAACAAAATCCAGTCGTCGCAATTCCCACAGACGGCGCCAATTGACGAGGGATCACCTCGCCAATGCCTACGTATTGTAGACTTGGGTTTCGGGAGAGAGCGACGATGGAGATTTCGGGAGCGAGATTAGGCACACGACGTACCCAGCTTCGGGTCCCCTCGGTGGAGGATCCCTACGTGCTGCTAGCAATCCAGTATATGATCATAGATGTGTTTACAGGGTGCCGCCGTAGCGGAGCTATGTTGTCTATATTCTGTCTATCTGTTGTCCTCTCTATTTCGGGTGCCCTGGCTAGCTTTATATATGCAACCAGCCTAGGGTTTTACAAGAGTCCTAGTTGACTACTTCTTCGAGTTGCCTTGTTGGGCCTTCTCCATATTTGGTCTTCTCCATATTGGGCCGAGCCAGGTATACTAATAATGGGTACCCGAAGGGTATGCCCATGTCACTTGGTGTTTCTCTGTGTGAGGTTCTTGACCTTGTTGCTAGATTTACAACAAGCCCAAGTTCATCGAAAACGGAATTCGTATGCATCTTCTATTGCGTTTTCGAGCTTGGAGGTTTTACCGGTGTCTCTTTTATAGATAGGTCAAAACCTTTTATATTATATATGTTTCTTACTCAATAGTTGGACTATGATGTTTCTATGCATAATGTTGTAGGGCTCGTTGTCATGATTCAAACGAGCCCAAGCTCATCGAAAGCGGAGTCCGGATGCAAAAGTTATCGCAGTTTCGGCACATAGCCTAGTCCACTGATACGTCTCAAACGTATCTATAATTTTTTATGTTCCATGCTAGTTTTATGACAATACTCACATGTTTTATAAACACTTTATATCATTTTATGCATTTTTCGGCACTAACCTATTAACAAGATGCCGAAGCGCCAGTTCCTGTTTTCTGCTGTTTTTGGTTTCAGAAATCTTACACAGGAAATATTCTCGGAGTTGGACGAAACAAAAGGCCACGTTCCTATTTTTCTAGGGGCTTCATGGAGTCCGAAGGAGAGACGAAGGGGGTCCACGAGGAGCCCACACCATAGGGGGGCACGGGCCACCCCTTGGCCGCGCCGCCAGGTGGGGACCCCACCTCGGGACTCCACCGACTCTGCCCCTTCGCCTATTTATTGTCTCCGTCGTGAAAACCCTATTACCGAGAGCCACGATACGAGAAAAGTTCCAGAGACGCCGCCGCTGCCAATCCCATCTCGAGAGATTCAGGAGATCGCCTCCGGCATCCTGCCGGAGAGGGGAATCATCACCGGAGGACTCTACATCACCATTCCCGCCTCCGGACTGATGCGTGAGTAGTTCATCCTTGGACTATGGGTCCATAGCAGTAGCTAGATGGTTGTCTTCTCCTCTTGTGCTATCATGTGTTTAGATCTTGTGAGCTGCCTATCATGATCAAGATCATCTATTTGTAATGCTACATGTTGTGTTTGTTGGGATCCGATAAATATGGAATACTATGTCAAGTTGATTATTGATCTATCATATATGTGTTGTTTATGATCTTGCATGCTCTCCGTTGCTAGTAGAGGCTCTGGCCAAGTTGATACTTGTGACTCCAAGAGGGAGTATTTATGCCCGATAGTGGGTTCATGCCTCGATTGAATCTGGGACAGTGACAGAAAGTTCTAAGGTTATGGATGTGCTGTTGCCACTAGGGATAAAACAACAATGCTTTGTCTAAGGATATTTGTATTGTTTACATTACGCACAGTACTTAATGCAATTGTCTATTGTTTGCAACTTAATACTGGAAGGGGTGCGGATGCTAACCCGAAGGTGGACTTTTTAGGCATAGATGCATGCTGGATAGCGGTCTATGTTCTTTGGCGTAATGCCCTAAGTAAATCTCATATTAGTCATCATGATATGTATGTGCATTATTATGCCCTCTCTATTTTTCAATTGCCCAACTGTAATTTTTTCACCCAACATGCTATTTATCTTATTGGAGAGACACCACTAGTGAATTGTGGACCCCGGTCCATTCTTTTACATCTGAATACAATCTACGGCAATCATTGTTCTCTACTGTTCTTTGCAAACAAACATCATTCTCCACTCCATACGTTTAATCCTTTTTTTACAGCAAGCCGGTGAGATTGACAACCTCACTGTTAAGTTGGGGCAAAGTATTTTAATTGTGTTGTGCAGGTTCCACGTTGGCACCGGAATCCCTGGTGTTGCACCGCACTACACTCCTTCACCAACAACCTTCACGTGGCCTTCATCTCCTACTGGTTCGATAACCTTGGTTTCTTTTTGAGGGAAAACTTGCTGATGTGCGCATCACACCTTCCTCTTGGGGTTCCCAACGGACGTGTGCTTCACGCGCCATCAAGAGTGTTTTCTAGCGCCGTTGCCCGGGAGATCAAGACACGCTGCAAGGGGAGTCTCCCACATCCAATCTCTTTACTTTGTTTATTGTCTTGCTTTACTTTATTTTATTTTTTGTTTTGTTTGCTTTCTTTATATCAAAAACACAAAAAAATTAGTTACTTGTTTTACTTTACTTAATTTAGTTTGCTTTACTTATTTTTACTACTGTTAAAATGAATACTCCTGAGAACACTAAGTTGTGTGATTTCACTAGCACAAATAATAATGATTTCATATGCACACCTATTGCTCCACCTGCTACTACAGCAGAATTTTATGAAATTAAATCTGCTTTGCTAAATCTTGTTATTAGAGAGCAATTTTCTGGTGTTAATACTGATGATGCTGCTGCCCATCTTAATAATTTTGTTGAATTTTGTGAAATGCAAAAGTATAAGGATGTAGATGGGGACATATAAAACCGAAATTGTTTACTTTCTCCTTAAGAGGAAGAGCTAAAAATTGGTTGCTATCTTTGCCTAAGAATAGTATTGATTCATGGACTAAATGTAAGGATGCTTTCGTTGGTAGATATTATCCTCCTGCTAAAATTATATCTTTGAGAAGTAGCATAATGAATTTTAATCAATTGGATAATGAACATGTTGCCCAAGCATGGGAAAGAATGAAATCTTTGGTAAAAAATTGCCCTACCCATGGACTAACTACTTGGATGATCATCCAAACCTTTTATGCATGATTGAATTTTTCTTCGAAGAACCTATTGGATTCAACTGCTGGAGGTACTTTTATGTCCATCACTTTGGGTGCCGCAACAAAGCTTCTTGATAATATGATGATCAACTACTCTGGATGGCACACTGAAAGGACTCCACAAGGTAAGAAGGTAAATTCTATTGAAGAAACCTCCTCCTTGAGTGATAAGATTGATGTTATTATGTCTATGCTTGTTAATGGTAGATCTAATGTTGATCCTAATAATGTTCCTTTAGATTCATTGGTTGCTCAAGAAGAGCATGTTGATGTGAACTTCATTAAAAATAGTAATTTCAACAACAATGCTTATAGGAATAATTTTGGTAACAACTATAGGCCATATCCTTCTAATAATGGTAATGGTTATGGTAATTCTTACAATAATAGTAGGAGTGTACCCTCTGGTCTTGAATCCATGCTTAAAGAATTTATTAGTACACAAACAGCTTTTAATAAATCTGTTGAAGAAAAGCTTGGTAAAATTGATGTTCTTGCTTCTAAGGTTGATAGTCTTGCTGCTGATGTTGATCTTTTAAAATTGAAAGTTATGCCTAATGAAGATAAAGATATTAATTCATTTGCTACAGCAAACCAATGTTCAAGAAATCGTGAATCGCTAACTTATCGGACAGCCTTAAAATGGAGATTAATCGCTTATCGGACGATTAATCGATTTTATCGGTCGGCCATTTATCGGCTAATTTTTTTTGTAAATTCTAATTTTCAGCACTAAATTTTATATAATATGCTATGCATAGATAATATTGAAGCATTGAACAGAAGTATTACCTTGATTTCTTGCATTTGAATCAATAAAAATGAAATTTTTGAGCTAATGTATAGTTCTACAAGACAATAGAACAAAAATAACGACTGCCAGACCGAATTTCAGCGAAATTTCATTGAAAATCGGCCAAAATATCGGTCATCGAACTGAAAATCGGCCAAAATATCGGTGGAGTGATAAATTAGCTGAGAGGCTAAAATCTTATCGGTTACCACCCGATTCACGATAAATCGGCCGATAAATCGGTATCTCGGCCGATTTTTTGAACAGTGCAGCAAACGCTATACAAGTTCGAATTAATGAAAATATTAGATTGATGGCTGAATTGCATGCTAGGTGGGAGAGAGAAGAAAAACTTGCTAAAGAGAATAATGTAGCTAAAATTTGGACTATTACCACCACTAGTAATATTGATGCTTCACATGTTGCTAAACCTCCTACTATCAATGGTAAAATAATTGGTGTTGGCAATGTTTCTACTCCTAATACAAAGCGTGCAAAATTGCCTGAAAGTGCTGAAACTGCTGAAACTGTTTGTGATAAAAGTGCTGAAATTTTTCAGAATATTGGGGACAATGATCCCATTGCTTTAGATCATAATGGTTTAGATTTTGATAATTGTCATATCTCTGAAGTTATTAAGTTCTTGCAAAAACTTGCTAGAAGTCCTAATGCTAGTGCTATAAATTTGGCCGTTACAAAACATATTACAAATGCTCTCATTAAAGCTAGAGAAGAGAAATTAAAACTTGAAACTTCTATTTCTAGGAAGTTGGAAGATGGTTGGGAGCCCATCATTAAGATGAAGGTCAATGATTTTGATTGTAATGCTTTATGTGATCTTGGTGCAAGTATTTCTGTTATGCCTAAGAAACTTTATGATATGCTTGACTTGCCACCATTGAAATATTGTTATTTGTATGTTAATCTTGCTGATAATTCTATAAAGAAACCTTTGGGGAGGATTGACAATGTTCACATTACGGTTAACAATAACCTTGTCCCCGTTGATTTTGTTGTCTTGGATACTGAATGCAATGCATCTTGTCTTATTATTTTGGGAAGACCCTTTCTTCGAACTATTGGTGCTATTATTGATATGAAGGAAGGAAATATTAAATATCAATTCCCTCTTAAGAAAGGTATGGAACACTTCCTTAGAAATAGAATGAAGTTGACTTTTGATTATATTATTAGAACAAATTATGATGTTGATGCTTCATCTCTTGATGTTACTTGATTTACACTTTCTGCGCCTAGCTGAAAGGCGTTAAAGAAAATCGCTTATGGGAGACAACCCATTATTTAACTTCTGAAATTTTTGTTTTATATTTGTATCTTGGAAGTTGTTTCTACTGTAGAAACCTCTTCTTATCTTTACTTTATTGCATTGTTGTGCCAAGTAAAGTATTTTATAGTAAGGTTGATACTAGATTTGGATTACTGCGCAGAAACAGATTTCTTGCTGTCACGAATTTGAGTATATCTCTCTGTAGGAAACTCAGAAAAATCTGCAAAAAATCATGAGTAATCCTCAGATATGTACGCAACTTTCATTCAATTTGAGCTTCTTCACCTGAGCATGTTAAGTTCCTTGAAAAAATTCGTCTTTACGGACTGTTCTGTTTTGACAGATTCTGCCTTTTATTTCACATTGCCTCTTTTACTGTGTTGAATGGATTTCTTTGCTCCATTAACTTTCAGTAGCTTTGGGTAATATCCAGAAGTGTTAGGAATGATTATGTCCTCTCTGAACATGTGAATTTTTTATTATGCACTAACCCTCTAATGAGATTGTTTTGAGTTTGGTGTGGAGGAAGTTTTCAAGGGTCAAGAGAGGAGGATGATATAATATGATCAAGAAGAGTGAAAAGTCTAAGCTTGGGGATGCCCCTGTGGTTCATCCCTGCATATTTCAAGAAGAATCAAGCATCTAAGCTTGGGGATGCCCAAGGCATCCCCTTCTTCATCGACAACTTATCAGGTCACCTCTAGTGAAACTATATTTTTATTCCGCCACATCTTATGTGCTTTACTTGGAGCGTCTGCATGTTTTTATTTTTGTTTGTGTTTGAATAAAATTGGATCCTAGCATTCCTTATGTGGGAGAAAGACACGCTCCGCTTGTTCATATGAACACTGGTGTTCTTAGCTTTACTTTTAATGTTCATGGCGAAGGTTGAAAACTGCTTCGTTCATTGCTATTTGATTGGAAACAGAAAATACTTCATGTGGTAATTGGTATATTATCTTGAATAATTTGATACTTGGCAATTGTTTTGAGCTCTCAAATAGATCATGTTTAAGCTCTTGCATCATGTAGTTTGAACCTATTAGTGGAGAATTACTGTAGAGCTTGTTGAAATTTGGTTTGCATGATTGGTCTCTCTAAAGTCTAGATATTTTCTGGTAAAAGTGTTTGAACAACAAGGAAGACAGTGTAGAGTCTTATAATGCTTGCAATATGTTCTTATGTAAGTTTTGTTGTACCGGTTCATACTTGTGTTTGCTTCAAACAACCTTGCTAGCCAAAGCCTTGTACTGAGAGGAAATGCTTCTCGTGCATCCAAAACCTTGAGCAAAAACCTATGACATTTGTGTCCACCATAACTACCTACTATGTGGTATTTCTCTGCCATTCCAAAGTAAATTGCTTGCGTGCTACCTTTAAAATTTCATTCCTTGTCTTTGCAATATATAGCTCATGGGAAAGTAGCCTAAAAACTATTGTGGTGAAGAATAGGTAGCTTATGTATCTTATTTCTTATAAGTTGCTTGTTGAGCGGTAACCATGTTTCTGGGGACGCCATCAACTGTTACACTTTTGTTGAATATCATGTGAGTTGCTATGCATGTTCGTCTTGTCTGAAGTAAGGGTGATTTTTCATGATTAAATGGTTTGAGTATGCATATGGTTAGAGAAGAACATTGGGCCGCCAACCAAAGCCATGTATCATGGTGGAAGTTTCAGTTTGGACATTAATCCTCAGTCTCTTATGAGAATATTATCTGTTGTTGAATGCTTAAGCATTAAAGAGGAGTCCATTATCTGTTTTCTATGTTGTCCCGGTATGGATGTCCTCAAGTTGAGATCTATCAAAAATGAGAAATCAAATGCGATCTATCTCCTTGGACCTTTGTACAGGCGGCACAGAGGTACCCCTTTGTGACACTTGGTTGAAACATATGTAATGCAATGATAATCCATGGAAATCCGAGCTAATTAGGACAAGGTGCGAGCACTATTGGTATTCGATGCATGAGGCTTGCAACTTATATGATGTTGACAAAATTGTTTCCATGTTTTCAAAATAAAAAGCTCTAGCACATAAGTAATCCCTGCTTCCCTCTCCGAAGGGCCTTTCTTTTACTTTATGTTGAGTCAGTTTACCTACTTCTTTCTATCTTAGAAGCAAACACTTGTGTCAACTGTGTGCATTGATTCCTACATACTTGCTTATTTGCACTCATCATATTACTTTGTGTTGACAATTATCCATGAGATATACATGTTGAAGTTGAAAGCAACTTCTAAAACTTATATCTTCCTTTGTGTTGCTTCAAAACCTTCTATTAAGAATTTATTGCTTTATGAGTTAACTCTTATGCAAGACTTATTGATGCTTGTCTTCAAAGTACTATTCATGAAAAGTCTTTGCTATATGATTCAGTTATTTAGTCATTGTCTTTACCATTGCTTTGAATCACTTCATTCATCTCATATGCTTTACAATAGTATTGATCAACATTATGATAGTAGCATGTCACTTCGAAATTATCCTTGTTATCGTTTACCTACTCGAGGGCGAGTAGGAACTAAGCTTGGGGATGCTTGATACGTCTCAAACGTATCTATAATTTCTTATGTTCCATGCTAGTTTTATGACAATACTCACATATTTTATATACACTTTATATCATTTTTATACATTTTCCGGCACTAACCTATTAACAAGATGCCGAAGCGCCAGTTCCTGTTTTCTGCTGTTTTTTGTTTCAGAAATCTTACACATGAAATATTCTCGGAATTGGACGAAACAAAAGGCCACGTTCCTATTTTTCCAGGGGCTTCACAGAGTCCGAAGGAGAGACGAAGGGGGGCCACGATGATCCCACACCATAGGGGGGTGCGGGCCACCCCTTGGCCGCGCCGCCAGGTGGGGACCCCACCTCGGGACTCCACCGACTCTGCCCCTTCGCCTATTTATTGTCTCCGTCGCAAAAACCCTATTACCGAGAGCCACGATACGAGAAAATTTCCAGAGAAGCCGCCGCCGCCAATCCCATCTCGGGGGATTCAGGAGATCGCCTCCGGCACCCTGCCGGAGAGGGGAATCATCACCGGAGGACTCTACATCACCATTGAAGGAGATATGCCCTAGAGGCAATAATAAAAGTAGTTATTATTTATATCTCTATGTTTATGATAAATGTTTATATATCATGCTAGAATTGTATTAACCGAAACATTAGTACATGTGTGATATGTAGACAAACAAGAAGTCCCTAGTATGCCTCTTAAACTAGCTTGTTGATTAATGGATGATTAGTTTCATAATCATGAACATTGGATGTTATTAATAACAAGGTTATATCATTATATGAATGATGTAATGGACACACCCAATTAAGCGTAGCATAAGATCTCGTCATTAAGTTGTTTGCTATAAGCTTTCGATACATAGTTACCTAGTCCTTATGACCATGAGATCATGTAAATCACTTATACCGGAAAGGTACTTTAATTACACCAAACACCACTGCGTAAATGGGTGGCTATAAAGGTGGGATTAAGTATCCGGAAAGTATGAGTTGAGGCATATGGATCAATAGTGGGATTTGTCCATCCCGATGATGGATAGATATACTCTGGGCCCTCTCGGTGGAATGTCGTCTAATGTCTTGCAAGCATATGAATGAGTTCATAAGAGACCACATACCACGGTACGAGTAAAGAGTACTTGTCAGGAGACGAGGTTGAACAAGGTATAGAGTGATACCGAAGATCAAACCTCGGACAAGTAAAATATCGCGAGACAAAGGGAATTGGTAATGTATGTGAATGGTTCATTCGATCACTAAAGTCATCGTTGAATATGTGGGAGCCATTATGGATCTCCAGATCCCGCTATTGGTTATTGGTCGGAGTGAGTACTCAACCATGTCCGCATAGTTCTCGAACCGTAGGGTGACACACTTAAAGTTGGATGTTGAAATGGTAGTTCTTGAATATGGAATGAAGTTGGAATATTTGTTCGGAGTCCCGGATGTGATCCCGAACATCACGAGGAGTCCGGAATGGTCCGGAGAATAAGATTCATATATAGGATGTCATTTTATGTGAATAAAATGTCGCGGAAGGTTCTATGGAAGGTTCTAGAAGGTTCTAGAAAAGTCCGGAAGAAACCACCAAGGAAGGTGGAGTCCACAAGGGACTCCACCCCCATGGCCGGCCAACCCTAGTGGGGGAGGAGTCCCAAGTGGACTCCCCCTAGGGGCCGGCCACCCCACATGGGAGGTGGGAATCCCACCTTTGGGTGGGAGTCCTAGTTGGGCTAGGATTGCCCCCCTATGGAAGGATTTGGTTCGGGTCTTATTCGAAGACTTGGACACCACCTCTTGGGGTTCCACCTATATAATGAGGGCCAAGGGGAGGGGGCCGGCCACCTAAAACACCACCAAGGTGGCCGCACCCCTATAGTGGCCGGCGCCCCCTCTCCCCAAACCCTAGCCGCCCCGCTCCTCCACTTCCCGCACGCTTAGCGAAGCTCCGCCGGACTTCTTCACCACCACCGACACCACGCCGTCGTGCTTGTCGGATTCAAGAAGGAGCTACTACTTCCGCTGCCCGCCTGGAGCGGGGAGGTGGACGTCGTCTTCATCAACAACCGGACGTGTGACCGAGTACGGAGGTGCTTGCCCGTTCGTGGCGCCGGAACCGATCGTGATCAAGATCTTCTACGCGCTTTTGCAAGCGGCAAGTGAACGTCTACCGCAGCAACAAGAGCCTCATCTTGTAGGCTTTGGAATCTCTTCAAGGGTGAGACTCGATACCCCCTCGTTGCTACTCGTCTTCTAGATTGCATCTTGGCTTGGATTGCGTGTTCGCGGTAGGAAAATTTTTGTTTTCTATGCAACGTTATCCTACGGTGGTATCGAGCCGTGTCTATGCATAGATGGTTGCACGAGTAGAACACAATGGTTTGTGGGCGTTGATGCTCTTGTTATCTTTAGTTGAGTACTTTGCATCTTTATGGCATAGTGGGATGAAGCGGCTCGGACTAACTTTACATGACCGCGTTCATGAGACTTGTTCCTCGTTCGACATGCAACTTGTATTGCATAAGAGGCTTTGCGGGTGTCTGTCTCTCCTACTATAGTAAAGATTCAATTTACTCTTCTATTGACAACATTAGTATCAACGTTGTGGTTCATGTTCGTAGGTAGATTAGATCTATATCGAAAACCCTAAACCACGTAAAATATGCAAACCAAATTAGAAGCGTCTAACTTGTTTTTGCAGGGTTTGGTGATGTGATATGGCCATAATGTGATGATGAATATGTATGAGATGATCATTATTGTATTGTGGCAACCGGCAGGAACCTTATGGTTGTCTTTAAATTTCATGTTGAGTAGTATTTCAAAGTAGTTGTAATAGTTGCTACATGGAGGACAATCATGAAGACGGCGCCATTGACCTTGGTGCTTCGCCGACGATGATGGAGATCATGCCCGAAGATGATGGAGATCATATCCGTGCTTTGGAGATGAAGATCAAAGGCGCAAAGACAAAAGGGCCATATCATATCACATATGAACTGCATGTGATGTTAATCCTTTTATGCATCTTATTTTGCTTAGATCGCGACGGTAGCATTATAAGATGATCCCTCACTAAAATCTCAAGATAATAAAGTGTTCATCCTTAGTAGCACCGTTGCCAAGACTTGTCGTTTCGAAGCATCTCGTGATGATCGGGTGTGATAGAATCAACAAGTGCATACAACGGGTGCAAGCCGATTTTGCACATGCGGATACTAAGGTGGCCTTGACGAGCCTAGCATGTACGGACATGGTCTCGGAACACGTGATACCGAAAGGTAGAGCATGAATCATATGATTGATATGATGAACACTTTGAGTGTTCGCCATTGAAATTACACCTTGTCTCGTGATGATCGGACTATGGTGTGGTGGATTTGGTTCGTGTGATCACTAAGACAATGCGAGGGATATTGTTTTGAGTGGGAGTTCACCTAGATTTTTAATTATATTGAATTAAAATTTGAACTCAATTTGTCATAAACTTAGTCTAAACTATTGCAAATATATGTTGTAGAGATGGCGTCCCCAATCAATTTTAACCAGTTCCTAGAGAAAGAAAAGCTTAAGAGCAACGGTAGCAACTTCACCGACTGGTTCCGTCATGTGAGGATCTTCCTCTCTGGCGGAAATACTGCAATATGTGCTTGATGCACCGCTAGGTGACCCTCCTGCGAGCCGAAACCGATGAAGTAAAAGCTGTTTACGAGACTCGGAAAACTCGGTACTCTCAAGTTCGAGTGTGCCATCCTGTGCGATCCGGAATCCGATCTTCAAAAACGTTTTGAGCACCACGATCCTCATGAGTTGATGAAAGAGTTAAAGACTATTTTCGAGACTCATGCGGCCGTGGAATGCTATGAAGCATCGAAACATTTCTTCAGCTGTATGATGGAAGAAGGCAGCTCCATTAGTGAGCACATGCTCGCCATGACCGGAGCATGCGAAGAAACTCGGTGACTTGGGAATAGTGATTCCTAACGGATCGGGGATTAATCGTGTCCTTCAATCACTTGCCACCAAGTTACAAGAACTTTGTGATGAACTACAATATGCAGAACATGAACAAGGAGTTACCTGAACTCTTTGGCATGCTTGAAAGCTGCTGAGATTGAGATCAAGAAAGAGCACCAAGTGTTGATGGTCAACAAAACCACTAGTTTCAAGAAACGAGGGCAAGTCTAAGGGAAAATTCAAGAAGGGTGGCAAGAAAGCTGCCACGCCTCCTATGAAACCTAAGAACGGCCCCAAGCTCGATGCTGAGTGCTATTCTGCAAGGAGAAGGGACACTGGAAGCGTAATTGCTCCAAGTATCCGGCTGATCCGAAGAGCGGCCTTGTCAAGAAGAAGAAAGAAGGTATATTCGATATACATGTTATAGATGTTTATCTCACTGGTTCTCGTTCTAGTACACGGGTATTTGATACTTGGTTCGGTTGCTCATATTTGTAACTCGAAACAGGAACTAAAGAATAAACGAAGACTACTTGAAAGATGAAGTGACAATGCGCGTTGGAAATGGATCCAAAGTCGATGTGATCGCTGTCGGCACACTTCCTCTACATCTACCTTCGGGATTAGTTTTAAGCCTAAATAATTGTTATTTTGTACCCGCGTTGAGCATGAACATTATATCTGGATCTTGTTTAATGCAAGACGGTTATTCATTCAAGTCTGAGAATAATGGTTGTTCTATTTTTATGAATAATATCTTTTATGGTCGAGCACCACAAAAGAATGGCTTATTTGTGGTAGATCTCGATAGTAGTGATACGCATATACATAACATTGATGCTAAGCGAATTAAATTGAATGATAATTCTACTTATATGTGGCATTGTCGTCTTGGTCATATTGGAGTGAAGCGCATGAAGAAACTCCATACTGATGGATTACTTGAATCACTTGACTTTGAGTCACTTGATAGATGCGAAGCATGTCTAATGGGAAAAATGACTAAGACTCCATTTTACGGTATGATGGAGCGAGCTGCTGACTTATTGGAAATCATACATACCGATGTGTGCGGACCAATGAGTATAGCATCGCGAGGTGGTTATCGTTATGTTCTAACCTTCACAGATGATCCGAGTAGATATGGGTATATCTATTTCATGAAACATAAATCCGAAACTTTCGAGAAGTTTAAGGAATTTCAAAGTGAAGTAGAAAATCAACGTAACAAGAAGATAAAATTTCTACGATCTGATCGTGGAGGTGAATATCTGAGTTATGAGTTTGGCATGCATTTAAAGAAATGCGGAATACTTTCACAATTGACACCACCAGGAACACCACAACGAAACGGTGTATCCGAACGTCGTAATCGAACTCTCTTAGATATGGTTCGTTCTATGATGTCTCTTACTGATTTGCCATTATCATTTTGGAGTTATGCATTAGAGACAGCCGCATTCACTTTAAATAGAGCACCATCAAAATCCGTAGAAACGACACCGTATGAATTATGGTTTAATAAGAAACCTAAGCTGTCGTTCTTGAAAGTTTGGGGTTGCGAAGCCTATGTAAAAAAGTTACAACCGGACAAGCTAGAACCCAAAGCGGAGAAATGCGTCTTCATAGGATACCCTAAGGAAACTATAGGGTATACTTTCTATCACAAATCCGAAGGCAAAATATTTGTTGCAAAGAACGGAACCTTTCTTGAGAAAGAATTTCTCACTAAAGAAGTGACTGGAAGAAAAGTAGAACTCGATGAGATTGATGAATCTATACTCGTTGATCGAGTAGCGCGATGCCGGAAGTTGTACTGTACCGCCTACACCGGCAACAGAGGAAGCTAATGATAATGATCATGAAACTTCGAACGAGGAAACTACCGAACCTCGCGGATCGACAAGGGAACGTGCCACTCCTGATTGGTATGATCCTTGTCTAAATGTCATGATTGTGGATAACAATGATGAGGACCCTGCGACGTATGAAGAAGCGATGATGAGCCCAGATTCCAACAAATGGCAAGAAGCCATGAAATCCGAAATGGGATCCATGTATGATAACAAAGTATGGACTTTGGTAGACTTACCTGATAGCCGAAAGGTCGTCGAGAATAAATGGATCTTCAAGAGAAAAACAGATGCTGATGGTAATATTACTGTCTATAAAGCTCGACTTGTCGCAAAGGGTTTCCGACAAATTCAAGGAGTTGACTACGATGAGACTTTCTCACTGTAGTGAAGCTAAAATCGTGAGGATTTTGTTAGCAATAGCTGCATTTTTCGATTATGAGATTTGGCAGATGGATGTCAAAACGGCGTTCCTTAATGGAGACATTGAGGAAGAGTTGTATATGGTACAACCCAAAGGTTTTGTCGATCCTAAAAATGCTGACAAAGTATGCAAACTTCAGCGTTCAATCTATGGACTCGAAGCAAGCATCAAGAAGTTGGAACCGACGCTTTGATAAGGTGATCAAAGACTTTGGGTTTATACGAGTGTCATGGAGAGGCTCGTATTTACAAGAAAGTGAGTGGGAGCTCTGTAGCATTCCTGATATTATATGTAGATGACATATTATTAATTGGGAATGATATAGAACTATTAAGCAATGTAAAAGGTTATTTGAATAATAGTTTTTCAATGAAAGACCTTGGTGAAGCATCGTATATATTAGGCATCAAGATTTATAGAGATAGATCAAGACGCCTAATAGGGCTATCACGAGTACATATACTGGACAAGATTCTAAAGAAATTTAGAATGGACGAAAGTAAGAAAGGATTCTTACCTATGTTACCGAGGCAAGGTCTTGAGTAAGACTCAAGGACCGGCTACGGCGAATGAAAGAGAAAGGATGAGTAATATCCCCTATGCCTCGGCGATAGGATCTATCATGTATGCCATGCTATGTACTAGACCGGATATAGCACATGCTTTGTTAGTTTGACTAGCGAGATATCAAAGTGATCCGGGAATGGAACACTCGGACAGCGGTCAAGAATATCCTCGAAGTACTTGAAAAGAACTAAGGATATGTTTCTTTGTTATGGAGGTGACCAAGAGCTCGTTGTAAATGGTTACACCGATGCAAGTTGGAACAACTGATCCCGATGACTCTAAGTCACAATCTGGGTACGTGTTTATATTGAATGGTGCTGCAATGAAGTCGGGCAAGCTCGAAGCGAGTGCACGGTGGCGAAGTCTTCAACGGAATCGGAGTACATAGCGGCTTCGGAGGCTTCATCAGAAGCGGTATGGATGAAGAGGTTCATTGTAGAGCTCGGTGTGGTTCCTAGTGCATTGGACCCATTAATCATTTACTGTGATAACATGGGTGCCATCGCCAATGCACAAGAGCCAAGGTCACACAAGAGGCTGAAGCATATCAAGCTGCGTTACCACTCGATTCGCGAGTACATCGAAGATGGAGAAGTAAAGATTTGCAAAGTACACACGATCCGAATGTAGCAGATCCGTTGACTAAAGCTCTCCCTAGGGCAAAGCATGACCAACACCAGAATGCCATGGGTGTTAGGTATATTACAATGTAATCTAGATTATTGACTCTAGTGCAAGTGGGAGACTGAAGGAGATATGCCCTAGAGGCAATAATAAAAGTAGTTATTATTTATATCTCTATGTTTATGATAAATGTTTATATATCATGCTAGAATTGTATTAACAGAAACATTAGTACATGTGTGATATGTAGACAAACAAGAAGTCCCTAGTATGCCTCTTAAACTAGCTTGTTGATTAATGGATGATTAGTTTCATAATCATGAACATTGGATGTTATTAATAACAAGGTTATATCATTATATGAATGATGTAATGGACACACCCAATTAAGCGTAGCATAAGATCTCGTCATTAAGTTGTTTGCTATAAGCTTTCGATACATAGTTACCTAGTCCTTATGACCATGAGATCATGTAAATCACTTATACCGGGAAAGGTACTTTGATTACACCAAACACCCTTTGCGTAAATGGGTGGCTATAAAGGTGGGATTAAGTATCCGGAAAGTATGAGTTGAGGCATATGGATCAATAGTGGGATTTGTCCATCCCGATGATGGATAGATATACTCTGGGCCCTCTCGGTGGAATGTCGTCTAATGTCTTGCAAGCATATGAATGAGTTCATAAGAGACCACATACCACGGTACGAGTAAAGAGTACTTGTCAGGAGACGAGGTTGAACAAGGTATAGGAGTGATACCGAAGATCAAACCTCGGACAAGTAAAATATCGCGAGACAAAGGGAATTGGTAATGTATGTGAATGGTTCATTCGATCACTAAAGTCATCGTTGAATATGTGGGAGCCATTATGGATCTCCGGATCCCGCTATTGGTTATTGGTCGGAGTGAGTACTCAACCATGTCCGCATAGTTCTCGAACCGTAGGGTGACACACTTAAAGTTGGATGTTGAAATGGTAGTTCTTGAATATGGAATGAAGTTGGAATATTTGTTCGGAGTCCGGATGTGATCCCGAACATCACGAGGAGTCCGGAATGGTCGGAGAATAAGATTCATATATAGGATGTCATTTTATGTGAATAAAATGTCGCGGAAGGTTCTATGGAAGGTTCTAGAAGGTTCTAGAAAAGTCCGGAAGAAACCACCAAGGAAGGTGGAGTCCACAAGGACTCCACCCCCATGGCCGACCAACCCTAGTGGGGGAGGAGTCCCAAGTGGACTCCCCCTAGGGGCCGGCCACCCCACATGGGAGGTGGGAATCCCACCTTTGGGTGGGAGTCCTAGTTGGGCTAGGATTGCCCCCCCCCTATGGAAGGATTTGGTTCGGGTCTTATTCGAAGACTTGGACACCACCTCTTGGGGTTCCACCTATATAATGAGGGCCAAGGGGGAGGGGGCCGGCCACCTAAAACACCACCAAGGTGGCCGCACCCCTATAGTGGCCGGCGCCCCCTCTCCCCAAACCCTAGCCGCCCCGCTCCTCCACTTCCCGCACGCTTAGCGAAGCTCCGCCGGACTTCTTCACCACCACCGAGCACCACGCCGTCGTGCTGTCGGATTCAAGAGGAGCTACTACTTCCGCTGCCCGCTGGAACGGGGAGGTGGACGTCGTCTTCATCAACAACCGGACGTGTGACCGAGTACGGAGGTGCTGCCCGTTCGTGGCGCCGGAACCGATCGTGATCAAGATCTTCTACGCGCTTTTGCAAGCGGCAAGTGAACGTCTACCGCAGCAACAAGAGCCTCATCTTGTAGGCTTTGGAATCTCTTCAAGGGTGAGACTCGATACCCCCTCGTTGCTACCGTCTTCTAGATTGCATCTTGGCTTGGATTGCGTGTTCGCGGTAGGAAAATTTTTGTTTTCTATGCAACGTTATCCTACAACCATGCCCGCCTCCGGACTGATGCGTGAGTAGTTCATCCTTGGA
>NC_061509.1:265602099-265736252 GCF_022539505.1 Lolium rigidum
GTTTACCTACTCGAGGGCGAGTAGGAACTAAGCTTGGGGATGCTTGATACGTCTCAAACGTATCTATAATTTCTTATGTTCCATGCTAGTTTTATGACAATACTCACATATTTTATATACACTTTATATCATTTTTATACATTTTCCGGCACTAACCTATTAACAAGATGCCGAAGCGCCGGTTCTCGTTTTCTCGCTGTTTTTTGTTTCGTAAATCTTACACATGAAATATTCTCGGAATTGGACGAAACAAAAGGCCACGTTCCTATTTTTCCAGGGGCTTCACGAGTCCGAAGGAGAGAGACGAAGGGGGGCCACGATGATCCCACACCATAGGGGGGTGCGGGCCACCCCTTGGCCGCGCCGCCAGGTGGGGACCCCACCTCGGGACTCCACCGACTCTGCCCCTTCGCCTATTTATTGTCTCCGTCGCGAAAACCCTATTACCGAGAGCCACGATACGAGAAAAGTTCCGGCAGAAGCCGCCGCCGCCAATCCCATCTCGGGGATTCGGAGATCGCCTCCGGCACCCTGCCGGAGAGGGGAATCATCACCGGAGGACTCTACATCACCATGCCCGCCTCCGGACTGATGCGTGAGTAGTTCATCCTTGGACTATGGATCCATAGCAGTAGCTAGATGGTTGTCTTCTCCTCTTTTGCTATCATGTTTAGATCTTGTGAGCTGCCTATCATGATCAAGATCATCTATTTGTAATGCTACATGTTGTGTTTGTTGGGATCCGATGAATATGGAATACTATGTCAAGTTGATTATTGATCTATCATATATGTGTTGTTTATGATCTTGCATGCTCTCCGTTGCTAGTAGAGGCTCTGGCCAAGTTGATACTTGTGACTCCAGGAGGGAGTATTTATGCTCGATAGTGGGTTCATGCCTCCATTGAATCTGGGACAGTGACAGAAAGTTCTAAGGTTATGGATGTGTTGTTGCCACTAGGGATAAAACAACAATGCTTTGTCTAAGGATATTTGTATTGTTTACATTACGCACAGTACTTAATGCAATTGTTTGTTTTTTGCAACTTAATACTAGAAGGGGTGCGGATGCTAACCCGAAGGTGGACTTTTTAGGCATAGATGCATGCTGGATAGCGGTCTATGTTCTTTGTCGTAATGCCCTAAGTAAATCTCATATTAGTCATCATGATATGTATGTGCATTGTTATGCCCTCTCTATTTGTCAATTGTCCAACTGTAATTTGTTCACCCAACATGCTATTTATCTTATTGGAGAGACACCACTAGTGAACTGTGGACCCCGGTCCATTCTTTTACATCTGAATACAATCTACTACAATCATTGTTCTCTACCGTTCTTTGCAAACAAACATCATTCTCCACACCATACGTTTAATCCTTTGTTTACAGCAAGCCGGTGAGATTGACAACCTCACTGTTAAGTTGGGGCAAAGTATTTTGATTGTGTTGTGCAGGTTCCACGTTGGCGCCGGAATCCCTGGTGTTGCGCCGCACTACACTCCTTCACCAACAACCTTCACGTGGCCTTCATCTCCTACTGGTTCGATAACCTTGGTTTCTTTCTGAGGGAAAACTTGATGCGGTGCGCATCACACCTTCCTCTTGGGGTTCCCAACGGACGTGTGCTTCACGCGCCATCATCCACACCGAGTGCTGCTACCGGGTAGGTCGGCAGCGAGCTTGGTGGGACCGGGTCCAGTGTCGGGTGGCTCGATTCTGCCCCCAAACGATCATATTTTGATGGGCTATAAAGGGGCTTGATACGTCTCAAACGTATCTATAATTTCTTATGTTCCATGCTACTTTTATGATGATACTCACATGTTTTATACACTTTATATGTCATTATTATGCATTTTCTGGCACTAACCTATTAACGAGATGCCGAAGAGCCGATTCATTGTTTTCTGCTATTTTTGGTTTCAGAAATCCTAGTAAGGAAATATTCTCGGAATTGGACGAAATCAAAGCCTAGGGTCCTATTTTTGCACTAAGCTTCCAGAAGACCGAGGGGGAAAGGAAGTGGGGCCACGAGGCGCCGCCACAACAGGGCGGCGCGGCCCAGCCCTAGGCCGCGCGGCCCTGGCGTGTGGGGCCCTCGTGTGGCCCCCGCGTTGCCCTTCCGCCTACTTAAAGCCTCCGTCGCGAAACCCCCGATGACCGAGAGCCACGATACGGAAAACCTTGCGAGACGCCGCCGCCGCCAATCCCATCTCGGGGATTACGGAGATCGCCTCCGGCACCCTGCCGGGAGAGGGGATTCATCTCCCGGAGGACTCTACACCGCCATGGTCGCCTCCGGATTGATGTGTGAGTAGTTCACCCCTGGACTATGGGTCCATAGCAGTAGCTAGATGGTTGTCTTCTCCTCATGTGCTTCATTGTCGGATCTTGTGAGCTGCCTATCATGATCAAGATCATCTATCTGTAAAGCTACATGTGCGTTTGTTGGGATCCGATGGATAGAGAATACTATGTTATGTTGATTATCAATCTATTACCTATGTGTTGTTTATGATCTTGCATGCTCTCCGTTGTTAGTAGAGGCTCGGCCAAGTTTTTGCTAGTAACTCCAAGAGAGAGTATTTATGCTCGATAGTGGGTTCATGCCTCCATTAAATGCGGGACAAGTGATGGAAAGTTCTAAGGTTGTGGATGTGCTGTTGCCACTAGGGATAAAACATTGATGCTATGTTCGAGGATATAGTTATTGATTACATTACGCACCACCATACTTAATGCAATTGTCTGTTGCTTGCAACTTAATACCAGAAGGGGTTCGGATGATAACCTGAAAGTGGACTTTTTAGGCATAGATGCATGCTGGATAGCGGTCTATGTACTTTGTCGTAATGCCCAATTGAATCTCACAATACTCATCATATCATGTATGTGCATTGTCATGCCCTCTCTATTTGTCAATTGCCCAAGCTGTAATTTGTTCACCCAACATGCTATTTATCTTATGGGAGAGACACCTCTAGTGAACTGTGGACCCCGGTCCATTCTTTTAATCGAATACAATCTACTGCAATACTTGTTTTACTATTCTCTGCAAACAATCATCATCCACACTATACATCTAATCCTTTGTAACAGCAAGCCGGTGAGATTGACAACCTCACTGTTTCGTTGGGACAAAGTACTTTGGTTGTGTTGTGCAGGTTCCACGTTGGCGCCGGAATCCCTGGTGTTGCGCCGCACTACACTCCGTCACCATCAACCTTCAACGTGCTTCTTGGCTCATACTGGTTCGATAAACCTTGGTTTCTAACTGAGGGAAAACTTGCTGCTGTACACATCATACCTTCCTCTTGGGGATCCCAACGGACGAGTGCTTTACCGTCACAAGGAAGCTACTACGCCACATCAATTGTGCGCAAGCAGGGCTTTCTTCCCCATTGTTCTTAGGGTTCTTAGGCACGTTTTTTTACCACCATTATTGACCTTCTTGAGCTTGCTTCCTCTACATTCCCTCCTATGATTCTTGCATATTCTTGGAGGATCTGAAAGAGGAGATCTAGATCTACAACCTCATCCAATCCATTCCTCCTCTAAGTGAGAGGATCTCTTGGAATCTAGATCTTGGAGTCATTTGTTGATTTCCTCCATTGTTCTTCCTCTCTAATCTCATCCTAGCATTTGTTACTTTGGTGGGATTTGAGTGTCAAGGATTTGAACACTTGTAGTGTTCTTGCTTTGCATCATTGCATAGTGTTGAGCTCTCCACCACGATTAGTTCGAGTGAGAGACCGTGAGCTTGTTACTCTTGGAGGGAGACCACCTAGTTGGCTTGGAGGTTGGTGCTCTGGTAATCTCTTCAAGGAAGATTGTGAAGAGGCTCGGGCTTCTCCTTCGTGGAGCTTGTGAAGTGGTCTTGGAGCTTGCCATCTCCGGAGAGGAGGAAAATCTAGCCATACGGAAAGGGCCATTATCCTTCGTGGGTTTGGCTCAGAGAAGAAGGTGAGCCTTCGTGGCGTTGGGAAATCCTTCGTGGGATGCCCACATCTCCAAACGTGACGTACCTTCTTGCAAAGGAAGGGAACACAGGAATACATCTTCGTCTCCGCGTGCCTCGGTTATTTTCTATACCCGGGTTTACTTTCCTTGTGATAGCCATCGAGCTCGAAAGTATCTATTATATCTTGCTATCACTTGTGCTACATATATCTTGTGCCTATCTTGCATAGCTCTAGTTGTTGTTGTTGCACTTAGGTGAGCCTAGCATATTTAGGATTTGTGCTTGTAAAATAAACGTTAGTTTAATTCCGTATTTTACAAGCCAAATCCGTAAGAGTTTTTTTAACGCCTATTCACCCCCCCTCTAGGCGACATCTCGTCCTTTCACATATATATAGTGGCTTTTAGGTCAAACAAAGTCGGTGGGCGGAAGATTCAGGCCAAATGGAGGCCCGAGGGCCAAAAAAGGGTGGGTGGTGCGCCCACCCTGTATGCTCGGGGGTCATATATATATTGGCTTTTAGGTCAAACGAAGTCGGTGGGTGGAATATTCAGGCCAAACTGAGGCCCGAGGGCCAAGACAGGGTGGGTGGCGCGCCCACCCTGTATGGGCGCGCCAACACTACTCTTTTGGGCCTCCCGGCCTCCCTTGTGAGGTCCAAGCACGTACTCTAGATGCTTATCGTGGTGAAATATTGACGCCCCCGAAATCGTAGCTCGATTTGATTCCGTATAGGTCCCTGAAAGTGAAAAATACACAAAACAGGGGTTTCATGTTCGGCAGAGTTATGACCCAAATAAAGGGGATCATTGGTAAATCTCCATAAAACATGAAAATAACATCATATATGTTGCAAATATGTGGGAATTTGTGTTAATAAAGTACAAAGTTCATGTATGCATTTTACATGCATCAAGAACACAATATGGGACCGGAGATACAAACACACACGCGCGCACACACACACACACACAATTCCAGTCGTCCTCATTGGTCGGAAACATCAACTCGATAGAGGTTGCAAAAATACCTTTGGGTAGAAGTCATGGCAAAGAGACCATCAAACCAAAGCTAGAATACTAGATTGGTGAGGAGACCAATAGTTGATAGAGGTGCAAGAAAAATAATCAAAAGGTACAAGTGCAAGCAAGAGATCAACTATGGTAGAGATCATGAAAGTGGAAAGATCTTCAATAATGATGAGCCTTGATACAACTCACAAGTATTAGTTATGAGAGGGTTTTCCCATAAGGGGGCTAGAGGCATAAGCCCAATTTTAATTCATCATCAATTCTAGGGCTTACAAATGGGGGTGCGGATCCTCATATAGGCCAACCACGAAATAGAGGTACTTCAATCATAATATGGGGTAATTGGGCCTTGGAGAGGCTCATTCACGAGTCTCTATGCAGGATAAGCGGTAGTACCACTCTGATAAATAGTAGTACCATTGGGGCGGTTGTACCAGCTATTTGCTCAATAGGCAGAAGTTTCGATGCAATGCTGGTCTACTACAGTGTCGAAGATAGTAGAAACCCCTCAAGCAGTAGTGGGACGGTAATGGGTCCGGTAGTACCATGCCTAGAACCAGGAGGAAGTGGCGAGGTAGTGGGGCGGTAGTATCACTCTGGCCCATCTTGGATGGTAGTAACGCTTGTGCAGCAAGTATTACCATTTGGGACCTCTTCAACTTGTTCTTGTTGTTGTTGCTCGCTCCCGGGTTTAATTCCTTGGTCTATTGGATGAAGTTCTTGGAGTCTGTACCTAATGACACATAGGGTGTTTGCATTAAGTAGCATTCCATCCAAGAGAGTATTGAAATCACAAGTTGAGAGGAGCGAGTTCACCTCTTGTCAGGGAGTCTTGGCCCTAGCTCGTGTAGTGAGTCCACCTAGAGGACTTCGCGGTTTTGAGGGAGTCTTGTCCATAGGACGGGCTACATCAAGGATGTTGTTGGTGTTACAATCAAAAGGCTTACAGATCAATCCGACTTCAGATTTAGTGGCATCTTGATTTTCTTATCAGTGGTCCTATGAAGCGATCCGTGAGCACCGAATCCCTATCCTTGAAAGGGACCCGGTAGATCCTCAAATAAAGTAGGGCGAACTGCTAGAACTATTTTATATTAAGAAAGGTTTTTTTGTTAAACACAATAGAGTTTCTATTGTTCCATATACTCTAAAGTATAACAAATGAAACAACATTAAGCTACAAATATCTTGCACCGTGTCACACAGCCACTTAGAATATAAGCTTAGGAAGTTAATAATCATCACATTAAACACTAAAGATTGTGTACCCATCACCCCAAAGCAGCCTAAATATAGTGCAGTCAAAGAATAAGTGTTCAACAGATTCTATTTCCTTTCAGAAGCTGCATTCTACGGTTTTAGGGATACCTCTTCTAAGAAGGTTAACCATCACCATAATTTTATTTTGAGAAAACAACCACAAAAGATTTGCACCCTACAAGGAATTATTTACTTTCCACACTGCAAGCAAATGAATGTGTTGTATCCCTCGATTTAATATAGCATAAACATATCTAGAAAAGTAAACACCATTAGAATCACATCTCTAGATCATCTGATCGTCCTGATCATAGAGGCCAAGGAATGAACCTCACTAGTTGCATGGATAGGTGAGCACACATTAGCCGCCAACATTTGTCTAATGCCGTTCATTAATGTTAAGGAAAGGGGAGGCATCTACTAACCCTAACCTGCTGCCTCCCTCTCCCGCCCCCTCCCGGGCGGCGGCGGAGGCTCCTCCTCCCCCGCACCCCACAGCTGCCCGCCGCCAGCCTCCCCTCAGCCGCTGCCGGCCGTGGCCCCGGCCACGGCGCTGGCCTCGGCCCCGGCTCCCGTGCCCCGGCCCCGGCCCAGCTCTAGCGGTGATGGCGGCACCCCCTCCGTCGAATCGACGAGGGGGAGAAGAGGGTTTCTGCGGCGACGTTCCATGGGAGGTGATGAAGCGTCGGTGGAGGAAGCCGAGTGGCACGGCTACTTGGCCGGGGCCTGAGGCTCTCCGTCGATAGCCATGGAGGATTTGGTGGAGCGGTGGTGGCCTCCGCCCCCGGTAACGGTTCGGTGGTGGTACATATGATCCGCGCCGCTGTCCTCTTCCCTGGTGATCCGGCAGGAGGGATTAACGGCGTGGGGGCTGCTGATCTTGCTTTGTTTTTTGTGGCGGTCCTCGGGTTTCTCGCATGCGAGGATGAAGATCTTTCGGAGGTCAGTTTGCTTTAATCTTGCTGGAGAGATGGGTTCCGGAAAGCTCCGCCATCGAATGGAACAATGCATCTTTTGCCTGGAGTTTACTGGATCGGGTGGTATTCGTTCGCGCGCACCCATGTTTTTATGCCGACCGTTTGGTTCCGGAGGGAGCGGCGCGAAGCTTTATTCTGTGTTGACATCAGGTGACTTTTTGGTCCATGGTGAAGTCAGAAGAAGGAATATCATGAAGGCCGGATTGGTGGACTGGCTAAAGGAGGTTCGAGTCTTTGTGATGCTGAGGGATCTGCTTGGCGTTTCGGGCTCTACAGCAGTGGTATGCATGTGGAGGCGACAACACGGGGGAAGTTCAGAGTCTTACCTCTCAGGGTGAAAAATCAAGGTCTAGCCTTAACTGGTTGTGTCTGGCAATGATCTTGTTGGAGGCATTGTTTTGAGAGTGGGGACTATCTTCAGGGTGAAAACCTAGACCTTTGGTCGGGGGACGACGGCGCTGGTGCACTGTTCCCTTCTTGGAGGCGTCGCTTTTGGAGAGTCTGTACTTCATGTGTTGTCGCGGTGGTGGTTGTATTGCTGTTGCTAGGCCTAGAAGGTTGTAGCGGGACTTTTATTTCTTAGTTTTCTTTACTATTTTTTGGCTGTGTGCATCTGTATTGCCACTAGGATGGGGCGTTGTTGCAGAAGCTGGGTGTAGTTGATATCTTTTGATATTAATATATTCCCTTTATCTAAAAAATGTGGTCACGTGTGAAAGCTAGGTCTCGCTTGTCTATTCTTCAACTGGGCTGCCTACTTTCCTCGCCACCTCCAACAGATGCAGCGCCATCCATGCCCACAACCATCTCCATCAACGTCCCACCTTCAGCATCAACACGCGGCGACCTCCTCCACGGGACTCACCACAGAGCTACCCTCCTTTCGCTCCAACGCCAACACGACGATGACGGCGGATGTCACCATTTCCCCACCAGCCCACCATCTCCGAGCTCACGGTATCTATCATGGCCGCCCCTTGAGCTTTGTTGGCCCGATTTGGGTGGAGATGGCCGCCCCTTAAGGCCTGATTTGGGCCAACATCTACCTAAGGTATCCCGGCATCTCCAACATAGGCAGCGGGAAATCCGGCATGCACAATCTCTCCGATCGAGCGCGACGGTGACGCGTGCATCCCCTCGCATCCATGTACAGCTGCTCATTGGCAGGGATGACCTGGATCCGGTGGTGCCCTCGCGTGGAGAACCAGGTCGTAGCGAGCCCCTCCTTCCTATGTGTGCCAACGGCTTGCCGCCTCCATCTCACGTTTGCTCTGGTATGCAAACTGGAATAGACTTGGGCACGGGGTGGGGAACGAGGGGCACGACGGAGCCCCGCACCCCTTCTTATTCCTTGGCCCGGGCATGACGCACCCGGAGGCCCTCAGTACCAAGCCCCCTACACCGACAACACATCACTACAACTAGAATCTCCTCATCGGCGCCCTTGACTCCTTCCAAGTCATGTCCGAATCGATTAAGGTCCGGGCCAGCTCAATTGTGCAGTGATTGGAGAGATACGAGCACTACATGAGAACAAATTATTTGGTTTCCTTTTACCCTTCTCGGTGATTCTTTTCTTCTTTCTAAATTTGCGCTGGAGCGTTTCTGAACTGATTACATGAGCAATTTGGTTGAATGTCCAACCAACTGTTCCTGATCACCCTTGACACAATCCTAGTAGCTCTACCAGCTCTGAGTTTAGTCCTACCAGCTCTCAAATTGTAGTTTGTAGCTTACTCAATTGTTTTTGGTTCCTGTGATTCAATGGCAGGAATAACTTTGCTAACTGTTATATTTGCAGAAACATTTAAGAGGAGTGCTCCTGTGCTTTCCAATACTTTTTTTTTGCACGTTTCCCAAAGCAGACGGATGGCTGTGATCACCGCAGCGTATAACTGCCCACTTCCCAAGACCCACTCCTCCTAACCACAGCCTTTGATCTTGCTTTGAAAGTTGTGCAAATAAAAATTTCAGAAAGCACCGGAGCACAAGTGAACATTTAATCTTGCAGAAACATCAATCACCAAAGGGGATTTAATTCTGTACGAGAAAAAGAACACGACAAGTGTATCCGCGGGAATATTTTTGGGTTAGTTGGGAAACAAGGAGAGAGAGCGAGCAAGAAGAGATGGATAAGAGAGATTTTTGTCAGCATCTAATCCACGAGAGAGGACAACAGATAAAGAAAAGCAGATTCCAGTTCGGGCCGTTTGTCGTCGTGAGTTCATAAATTGAGATCGTAAAATCTCAAAGGCAGTCCAACGCTGGTTGACGCATGCACAGCTTTTTCGATAAAGGAAATATATTAATATCAAAAAGATACCAATTACACCCAGCCTCTGCAACAACGCACCACCCTAATGGCACTACGGATGCACACAGCCAAAAAAAGGAAAAGAAAACTAAGAAATAAAAGTCCCGCTACAGTATCTCGGGCCTAACAACAGCAATACATCCACCGCCAAAACAACACCTGAAATACAAACTCTCCAAAAACGACGCCTCCAAGAAGGGAACAGTGCTCTAACATCGTCGTCGCTCGATCAACGATCTTAGGTTTTCACCCTGAAGATAGTCCCCGCTCTCAAAACAATGCCTCCAACAAGGTCATTGCCAGGCACAACCAGTTAAGGTCAGACCTTGGGTTTTCACCCTGAAAGGTAGGACTCTGAAATGCACAGCTACATACGTGATCAGAGAATCCTCTCTCTAGAAGCTAATACTACCAGCTATTGGCAAGTTTTTGTTCCATTGAATCATTAGGGGTTGTTCCATTGAATCATTAGGGGAGTCAGGTCCTTCTAAAAGTACATTTAAGCTGGATCCCATCTCATAGGACAGCAATGGTCTTAGTTTGTTGGTTGACCACAAAATAGACATCAAAATTTTGGGCTGCTAGGAGTGTTACCAAACCACACATCACCCCCAAAACGAATGGATTTTCCATTCCCTACATGCCACTTGTAGCCAAACCTAACTGCTTATGTTGCTGACATGACCTCTTTCGAAAAACGCTAGAAGGATGTGGTCCAGCAAAGTATGTTGGGATTTTTGTATGATACTTAGCATCAACTATTTTTATCCATAAACTACGTCCAGATTGAATATATCTTTTGTCCCATGAGCCTAAGAAACAGATATTTAAATCTTGTAGGTTAGGGATACATAGAGCTCGAAAGTCCTTTTTTTTTGACAAATGGAAGTCCAATTTGCCAAATGAATATTCTTATTTCCATGCACTTCAAAGATAATTATCTAATTTGGTTTTGATCAATTTCAATGGTCATTTAGAGAATTTAAAGAAAGACAACATGTAAATGGGGATAGTAGAAAGTACAGTTTGGACGAGAATTATTTTATCCTCCCAGACCTCTCTTTCAAATTTCTCAAAGTGTAGGGGGGGGGGGGACCCAACCCAAGTACTTGACAGAGAATTTCCCTTCCGCACACGGAAAGATTTCCAAGAAAGATAGTGCTTGCGCCATGTTTATCCTTACTAAGTCACATCTGTTATAATCTATGTGCATCCCTGATAATTGCTCAAAGCAAGTAAGGATCCACTTAAAATTAATATGTACTATTATCATTTTATAAGAAGAAAGGGTATTATCTGCATATTGCAAACTAACTATCCCTCCTGATATAATATCATATCACAATCATTTGACCAAACCATCCTCATAACCCTTAACAAGCATTCTAGAGAAAACATCTACAAATGTGTTGAACAATACGGGCGCCAACGATCCCATCTCAGACCTTGGCCTGAAGAAATCTCAATCATCATCATTATTTTTAACTTTTACTAAGAGAGAGAATTAGAATAAGAAAAACACATGGGTGGATACCACATCATAGTGTACAATGCGAGAAAAATGAATGACAAATACATCTTATTCACAATTTTACGTGGGATACCATCACATGCAGCGTACATCTTATTAAACGCACAGTATCACGCATACAAACCATGGTCGCACCCCGTGATTTAATTCCGGTGGTAGTCAAGAGAATCTATTTGGGGATGAATGGAGGTTCATTAATTAAGCATAAGTGGGTAAAGAGTGTGATGGCAAATAACATTAAAATTGTCCGAGTTTAGATTTGGTCCTTCAACGAAGGTGATGAGTGATATGAACATGGAACTAGGAGTGTTCAGATAAGAAGAACTGACAATGCTTCTAAGCTAACTTCACTCTCTCTCCATATGTACTTCTAGTATCTCCTAAGTAACTTTATTTGAATTTGACTAACTTTCGAGAAATGAGAACCAAATACTCCATCCATCCCGTGAAATTTGTCTTAACTTTTCCAAAAGTTGGATGTACATAAACACAAAATAGTAACTAGATACATCCAAATTTAGATAAACTAAGACAAGTTTCATGAGACGAGGAGAGTATCTGATGTTAAATTGGTAGATTATGAAACTGCATTCAAGATAGATCTACTGATATTAATTTAGTTCAATAAATGTTGTTACATTTTCCTTAAAAAATGGTCAATATTAAATGAGTTTGACTTACAACAAAGTTAGAAGTACATTTATCCGCGGACAGGAGGATTAGTTAAGTACGATGACCTCCCTTCCAACATACAAACCTTTTTAGTACATGTTTGCAAAGTTTCGTGAAGAAAACACACATCTTGTGTCGTTGACAAAATATAACAAAATGATGCCATAAGAAAGCTTTCTTTAGAGCATAATTTTTTTCTCATACAGGTCACAAAAAAATGTCTTTTTCCCTAAAATATAATGTGTCAGCTTGGGACATGGATATCCACGTGTGTTAAAATTTTCAATTTTTTTTTGACATTTCACAAGTGTTCTTATTTAGGTAGGTGCATGTGCTCCTCAGAGCCGTTTTGAATTGTTTTCTCTTCCTTGGATGTTGTTTTCAAACGGTTTGTTCATTTAGGCAGGTGCGTGTTCTACTTAATACATGGTTTTTGGCCTTTCCACACAAAAAAAAATTACATACACTACCTAGCTATGCGGTAATGGTAAACCTATCGGTATCAGCATCTATCGTTTAGCACAGCTTCTACTGGATTTCTCCCACCTCCAGCATCCAGGATACCGCTAGCATCCAGGGATGCGCGCCGCCCTTAACCTTCAGAAATGCTCATGTTGTCGGCTACGTAACAGCACACATTAAGGATGCAAATTGCACTCAAGGTTACCTGACTGCATGGAATGCATGCACTTCGCAAATCAATCAGGGGCAATCAATACTTTTTGCACAGCAACTAATACAAACGGAAGAAAAAGGAGAGCTCAGGGCCTCCGAGCTGAACTACCCAACAGCTTCCTGCGTGCTTCCTCCACTAGACTGCTCCTCTTCAGTCGGATCATGGATAAAACATTCCACATCGCATTTTCAGCACATTGCAGCCATCAAGCATGCCTAATCCTGAACCGGCACGGACCGACCGGGCCATAGGCGACGCCGTTGCACTTCCCCACCACGGTGTCACCAGAGTCGACAGGAGATCTCCCGCCGCAACCGGCTTCTCTGTTAGATCATCAGTTTCTATACCAGCAACAGCACGGTTAGCAACAGCTAAGATGGTCAAGGCTCATCACTTCCCGAATCTCAAGCATTTGTTCTGTTTTGCTTCCTCCATGCTCGAGGACGCCGGCATCTGCGGTGCCTTCGGTATTTTCTCTTTTGCGAGCTTCTCCATCGTGTTGATGAACTTCCGGAGATGGCGGATGTACTCGGGGTAAGTCTCCAGGTTGCAGTGACCACCGCCTTTGACCCACAGAGGGTCGTACTTCTCCTTCGCTAGCTCCCACAAGCGCTTGCCGTGAGAGAAGTCGACGATATCGTCTGCTGTGCCCTAACATGTGATTCAGCAATTCCAGATCAAACAAGAGCGCGGTTGGGAGCAAAAAAAAAGTATCATAATACACAGATGTAATGAATTAGTTAGTTGGACAGATTTGAACACAATATTGGAAACAGATTATGTCTACGTTCAGAACAGGCTTCACAGAGGAGATATATAGTTCCTTGCAGGTAAAAAGTGGTGTGCTGAAGCGAAGAGTTAGTGTAACTGAATGGATTCAATACAAACCGGCACTGATAATTAAATAAACACAGATGGTCCATGTGCATAAGCCACAAGCAACGAAACAACAAGTTGTTCAGGTGGGAACTTGTCATAACTTTATCTACAAATTATGGCTTCATAGCTGAGAGAATATGATTTGTTTTATTTATTGAAAGGAGAGAACAAAATCACAGGAGTCACATCAATGACAGAAAAATACAGAAATCAATGACATAGATCCACTATGAGAAAAAGATGATGGGGCATCAATAATGCAAAAGTGAAGTGCATACTCACATGTATAACCAGCACTGGACATTCGACCTGCTTTATTTTGTCAATGTTCTGCAAACATTGGCAGTAAAATCATTAGGTCAACAAACCACCTTTGTTTCAGGACCAAAGCAAAAGCATGACCAGACTCTGACTTACCTTGAAGATATCAAACCAAAGTGTCACTTTTACTGGATACAAAACGCGTATGCCTGATAGAATACCGCTGTGAAGAACGACCCCTCTTAGTTTTTCCAAACGCGAGGCCAAGTGCAATGTCGGTCCACTTCCAACTGATTGCCCATACAGGATCAGATCCTCTTGCTCTATCCCATACTCCTTTTTCAAACAGTCATAGACAGCCTCTATGTCGTAGTATGTGTTATATTCCGATGGCTTTAGAAGCAAGAAACAGATTGAAAAAAAAAAAGAGTTAAGTTAGGCTATGTATTCCACACAAGGAAAAATGTACCAAACTACATAATCAAAGTGCATGTGAACTATCATGTGTTCTGTCCTAACTCCAATTGTCGCCCCAGGCATGTAGGGAACAAGCACACATGCTAATTCATTATCTGCTTGCCCAAGGAAGTTTTTGAGTAGGGACCGATTACCGATAAGTTGGGGCTGTTGGTCCCTTTACCTTTGTCAAAAGGATGACCACCAGAACAAAGGTAACATCATGGTTTAGAATAGCAGAAAGCCAATATGACTTTTGGGGTGTTTGTAGTGAACGTGATAGAAAAAGCATGACCAACCATTTGCCCAAGTCCTTTTTCTAGATGAGGCCAACAAAGATAGGAGTGACTAATGATTATTGGCTCTGAGAAAGGGTGCCCACACACCTACTGAGGGACAAAAAGTCGATTATGAGAAATGATAGGGAGCGATGCAATCCAATAGTTGTCACTAAAGTCATGGATTACAATATGACACTATCATATACAGGAGACATCATAATCATAAAATTTGAGAGTTTATGTGAGAATGTGACCTGACAATCTATACCAAAAAAGAGAACTTAGCTGCACATTTAAGCAACAATGTTTGAGTAGTCATAACTGCTTCTATATGTTTTTATTTAATTTTATTAATCTACTTAGGAATTCAGTTTCTTACTTTTCCTGTAGAGGCCCCGTATCCCGAATAATCATAGCTGCACAGAAAACCAAGTGAACAGATTCAGTACATTCATCAAAGCAAGATTCAGAAGAAGAAAAATCAATATAACTGTCGATCTTTTCTATATTTATTGATGTGAAAGAAAATCACAGTCCCATCAGATTCAGACAGATACTTTCCAGGTGGTGGAAATAATTATGTTCTCAAAGTCAAGCAGTAGGCATCAACTTGATCTACCAGAAAAGAAATCTCATGGATATGAAACCTGACAATATCCCATGGCAGCTTATCATGCAAATTTCCAAGATCTATTGGACTGCCTATCAGAGAACATGTAAGGTATCATCTGAAATTCCAAACACCAGAAGGATAGAATATATACTGCAGGACTCAGGGGGCTGCTATTGTTTTCTACAAAACACAGTACTACTCTGAATCCTTGATTCCTAAAAAAACCACAGCAAATGGGACGAATTATGCTGTAATTTGACCAGTAGAAGGTAACTATGGCACATATACAGTACACGGCTGAACGCTCTAACGCTTGCTTGCTCGTTGGTAGAAAGATGATCACTAACTGACTGGTATTGCTGAAAGCAACGAGAGCAGAAGCCGACGATATGGTACAGACGTACAATAACTCAGGCTGTTGAAAAACATGGGATGTTTCTCCAGATTAGCATCAGATGCCACCTTGTAAGTATTTTTCAGTTAAAAAATGATCCATGGCCAGTTTCTAAAAAGAGGTACCAATTCATCCCCTTCGTCGAGGATTTAACCAGATCTTCTCCAAGTCAGTCAAAAAATTCCATACATCAGAATATTCCTTATTGTTTAGTCCAGTTGGCTGACTAACAGACAAAAAAAACTTGAATCAAATCCTCCACGAGCCAAAGCAGCGAGAAAACAAGTCCAGATACGGAATGTTATGGGGAACACGACGAACAACTCCCGAATCCAGTCGGAAGGAATATCCACCAGGAAAATATACTAAAAACCTGATGGATGTAGAATTGACCTGAAGGTGTATATGTTAATTGTTAACTTTGTTTTCATGAGGCCGATTGGTTAATTGATTAACCATGCGCAGGGGCATAGCAGAGGACACGCAACAGAGGTGAACAATGCAGCATGACTCAGCTATTAGAAAAAAAAAATGCGACGGAAGCAAGTAGCGGGCGGGCGTGAGAGAGCGAGCGACCTCATGATGTTGACGCGGAGGTGTGAGCGCAGCTCCATGAAGAGGCCGAGCATCTGGCCGAGGTCGGCGGCGTTGCCGTGGGAGTAGAGCAGCGTGAGGCGCGCGGAGGGGTGGCGCCAGAAGGCGGCGACGACGCGCGTGCCGGCCCGGGTGGGCAGCGCGTGCACGTCCACGTTCGCGTCGGGCAGCACCCCCGTCATCCGCAGCCCGGCGCCCTCGGCCAGCACCTCGTACGTGGCCGGCTCCGGCGGGAAGAAGGCCAGCTTCGCCGCCACCGACGACGTCACGTTCCCCATCCCCGCCCGCCGAACCTCCCCTCCGGCCGGCTGGCTATTCCTGGGGGGGCTCGGAGTTCCGCAACGTGAGAGAGCCCCGCTCCTCCCTCCCCTCCGCTTATGAGGGAGGAGGCGCGTCGTCCCCCTCCTTTTGGTCTCTGCCTTTTTGGTTTCGTTTCTCTCTCTCTCTGTCTGTGTGTTTCCTCTGCTGGCCTGGCTTGTGTATTTGGTGTGGCGTGTCCGCGTGCGCCTGTCGATCGAAGGTGGACGACGACGACGACGACGACGGGACGATTTGGATACGGCAGCCTACTTCTATTCTCTCGGACTCGGACGGATGCGCGTAAATGGGCACACAAATGCTGGTGAACAACAGATCGTACGGAGCGCCACCATCTCTTCCGCCTGTGCCAAAGTCATACGCTACAAATATGCGCGATTTGTTAAAAAAAAAAAAAACAAATTGTTTTAGAGCTTAGACCCAAAAAAAAATGTATTCCGTTGTGGCCGTTATTCCGAAGCTTCTGGAGCCGGCCGTGACGTGGGCTCAGTGTCGCGGTTGTGCACCATGGTTGACTTCGGATCGAGCATGTTGAGTTTTATATATGTCAACGTTGTTGATGTTGTTTCGGAGTGGTTGCTAATCGATGGGATTAGCGTGTCTTGTGTGGATGGATGAACCACGTCCCTTCCGAGTTCCAACCTATGTTATTGCGTTGTTTTAACAAACTAGCACAGTGGCCCTCGCAAATGCGAGGGGAACGCTTAAAAGTCCATATAATTGAAGTAACCTGGTTCTAATATCACCACAAAATATTATGTTAAATAAAAATAGTATTCACGCAGGAAACATCTTTAATCATCTTTAATTTATGTGAGAATAATTAATATCGATCACTATTAAAACAGAAAATCACATAACCATATGTACATTTTAATGTTTGATTAGTACATGTAACTAAATTTGCATTGCAACCAAAGGATGTATTATTAGTATGAATGATGTAAATTTAATAAATCTTGGCCATGAAATTAAAGATCTAAGAGTGAAAATAATTCTAATGATGTCGATTAACCTCAAGTCTCTATTTTAGATATCCGTATTTTTCTTTTAATATATAAATAAATAGATATATGCTTTTCTTACATGATAAAACTCTTTACCTTATTTTACCCTTCTTTTAGAGTTATCTCTATTATAAAGTTTAAAATAATATTTCAAAATATCAAACACTTGGTGCTCCTATCCTCCAAAAATAATTTTTCAATTCGACCATTGTTTTCATCAGTACTACCTCATGCAAGTTGCAGCTCTATGAACCATAATCATACCTAAAATGCGGTTTGATTATTAAAAACAAACACCTTACCTAGAAGATCTGTTAGACTACATGCACCTAGCAACGATATCGAGCTTCAACCATTGGACATGCAATCTTACCGCCCATGAAGCGCATAGGCCGAGCCTTGTGCAGCACGCTCAGTCCAGCGACGGCCCCATCTCTGGTCTGTTGCCTCCACATGCTCTCCTCTCGCATGGACGTTGGTGGGCTGGAGTACAGCGACCCGTGGCACTTTAGTTGTGTGGCGGTATATGTCGTATACCAGATTACCAGTAAGCCCATAACCTCTCATAGCCATAAGCATCCTCGTGAGCTTCTTGCAGTTAACGTCTGGTGTCGCGGCTAGATTGGTAGCTTCCAGATTCTAGCATGATCATTTAGAAGTATCAGGCGGGACACATTATGCAACGCAAAGAGGGCCCGCATAAAGAACTCTATCCATACTTGTATAATTTTTCTTTTCGACAAAAAAAACAAAGTTGTGGCTTCCATTGCCAGGGTTTGCAGCTTGTATCGTTGGCCATGGATATGAGGTTTAACTGAGCCTATGCGTGCTTCTGTTACCGGCGTATCCCGGCGTATCCCAGAACACAACCTCGTGAGCTTTTTGGAGTTAACATCTGGTGTCATGGCTAGATCGGTAGCTTCTAGATTGTAGCGGGATCATTTGGAAGTATCAGACGGGAGACATTGTACAACGCAAAGAGGGCCCGCATAGAGAACTCTATCCATACTCGTATTATTTTTCTGTTCGGCAAAAAACAAAGTTGTGGCTTGCATTGCCAGTGTTTACAGCTTGTATCGCTGACCATGGATATGAGGTTTAACTGAGCATGTGCGTGCTTTTGTTACCGGTGCATCCCAGAACACGGCCTCACACCTTAGCTGGCGATCATCGATGGATCTAATTTCTCCGCCTACCCATGCGTCTACTTCCGCAATGCACCTAACGGAAGGGAAACAATGCTCAACCGTGCCTCTGTCTACTTACTTTATAGGGAAATTTGAGCAGGACATCAGGGTCACTTGCTTGGAAGTGTCGACTTACCTTCTTGCGCTCGCCGCGGGGACGGCGAACTGGATCGTCGGTCTCTAAGCGGGTGGGGCAGAGGCGGACATACACTATGTTCGCCGCGAGCTTGCGCTCACCTCATAAATCTTGGGTGCACCAGTCGACCAGTAAGCATAGAAGCCTAGGGTGAGGTGGTGGCGCTCACGCTAGGTAACATTGGCATAGAGTGGCTAGAGTCTTGGACTGCCCGGTGGTGCTCCCCGCCCGGCGCTGCTAACAACAACGGATGTTGTTAACAACGGCCTCCAATTATCCCTAGCTAGGCGCCGGCGCGTCGACCTCGTACTCTTCGGCCACCGTTCGCTGCTCCCTCGATCGTCCCTCGTTTCGCCTTTCGTCTTCTGGTGTTCCAAAAAAAAAATGCCGCGAATTTGTATTTGTCGACGGAAAAAAAGTGGGGCTAGAAAAACTGCCTATAGTTGTGGGCGCATGGATGCATGGTAGCAAGCGAGGGCGCCCCGTCCCTCTATTTCTTTTTTCTTTTGACGTAACAATGGATACTGTTTCCTTAACGATAAACCACAGTTTTTTTTTTTTTTTGGAGCAAGCGAGGGGCACCCCGCTCTTCTATTCTTTTTTTTATGTAATAATGAACCGGTTTCCGTTTTTTTAGGGATGAACCACACGTATTTTTTATGGCATGCTTAGATATTTCCATCCAAACGGAAGATTGGGTACAATTTTAGCTTTGTTTCCCGGATGGTGCATGTCCGTATCAAACGTGACAAATCATGTATGTTCACAAAACATAAGCTCGTACGTTACGTAAATTTATTAAATCTTGACCATTAAATTATAGATCTAAGAGCTAAAATAATTCTAATGATGTGGATTAACCTCGAGTCTCTATTTTAGACTCTGTATTTTGCTTTTAGTATATAATAGATTTTGTTTCAAGACATGTGATTCTTCCTGTGTTCTTTTATAAAAAGACCTAGGGAATGTTTTTTCCTCTAGGAAGCAATTCACGTACGTCAGCCGTCAGGAACTCTAGCGTATGAAAAAACTAGATCGAATTCTCACTAGTCACCAGCCTGGTACAAGGACATTTTAACTACTCCCTCCATTCGTAAATTTTTGGACGGAGGGAGTAGCTAGGAATCATACCATACACCGATACATATCAGCTTGAGACAACATGCTAATTTGATGAACAAGGCGTTTTTTCTTTGAACTGCCCTAGTTGCCCCGGAACGATTTGTATGTAATGGTGCCGGTGATCGAGGCCAAGAGTGCCTCGTCCTCAGCTATTCCGTGGCATGCATGGAGTTCTCCTAGAACACCATCTTCTCTGATTGTAAAAAAGATATCTTCATGGATCATGTCTACGGGAGAGAGAGAGAGAGAGAGGGCACGATGTGACAGGAGCTCATTTGTTGCGCATGCGTAAGGGACCGAGAGAGAGGGCACCCGAACGAAGCAGTAACGGCGACTGCAGAAGCAGAAAAACGACGATCCCTGGTCAGGTGGGCAACTAACGAGAGAGAATTAAGGAGTGTTCTTAATATGGGTATCCTTTTTTGATAAAGGATGTTTTATTACTAAAAAGTTTTAAGCACTACACCTGGCATCCGACCTTTGCATTAATGAGATGTGCACAGCCGCACCAACATCCAATGACCAACGGTTCAAAAAGTAACACTAAAAGCGCACTACAAGCGATCATCTCAGGATCAGTAAGAACACCTAAGAAGATGGAGGTCAAATTTGTAGATTACGCTGATATTTATGTTGGAAAAAAATATCCATGTTCCCGTCCTCCAACCGTGTAGACACCTGCAAAAATAAGATGTGATTCTCTACGCGTTGAAGAGACGGTCATGAACAGAGAAAAATAGTGCACCGGAAGTAACTTGGAAGAAAGAACTTTTTTATCATTAACATCCTTGTCATTTCTACATAGCCATAACGATCAAATAATGGTAAGCGCTTCCACACTAATAGGTAGTTTAAACTTATGATCCACCCTATTTATCCAGTTGCCCAAAATATTCGCAATGCTACGTGACGGATATAAGGTAGAACATATTTAAATGACTGATCATATATATGAACTGGCATTGGAAAAATAAGTGTTTGATAGTCTCATTCTAAAGGCAGAAGACATACTTTTTACATCCATGCCAATTAGGCTTTGCAAGGTTGTCTTTAGTGAGAATTAGCCCCATAGACCCTACCAAGCAAAAAGCCTTAATCTTTAGCGGTGTCTTCCGTTCCATATTTGTTTATTATTATCAACCGGTACATCAGGATAAATCAAACCATTATACATAGATTCACAAAGAATTTTCCACTCTCATGTATACCTGGGAAACACTCGGGCAAGGCCGAGCTTCGGGCTGGGCCTAAAGAAGCCCAAAGGTGGAAACATAGCTTTGAGCCTGGCCTGACCCAATCTGACCGTCGAGCCTTAAAAATAGGCCCAAGCCGGACCGGAAGCCCGAAAAGCCTGGCCAGCACGAGCGGCATGGCCTGACTGCAGCCTAAAAGTTTTTTATGTTGGTTCAAAGCTTGGCTCGGACCATATTTTCGGGCCGGTCCAAGTCGGGCTATCTGGGCTGCGCTACCCATTCCCGACAATACTGATGACCCACAAGTATAGGGAATCACAACAGTCTTCGAGGGGAAGTAAAATCCAAATTTATTGATTCGACACAAGGAAAGCCAAAAAATATTTATAAGCTTTAACAGATGAGTTGTAAATTTACCTGCACCTGAAAATAGACTTGCTCGCAACAGTTTATCAGTAGTAACAGTTTTATAGCAGTGGTAGTAGTGAAGTAAGAGCAGTAATAAAATGAAAACAGCAATAGCGATGATTGCAGTAGACAACAGGATTAAAATAATGTAGGTACAAGGATGGATGAACGGACGCTGCATGAATGAGATAGTTCATATAATAGCAAGACATAGGCATTATAAGTAATAATGATATAAGCATCCTAGTATAATATAACCATAGACGTGTGTTCCTATTTAGTCGTGCGTGCTCGCAATGAGAAACTTGCATGACATCTTTTGTCCTACCAGCCCGTTGCAGCGGGGCCTCAAGGGAAACTACTGGTAATTAAGGTACTCCTTTTAATAGAGTACTGGAGCAAAGCATTAACATTCCGTGAACACACGTGATCCTCACATCATAGCCACCCCCTCTAGTTATCCCAATTTCTGTCACTTTGGGGCCTCGGGTTCCGGACAATAATATGTGTATACAACTTGCAGGTATGATCACAAACAATAATTATCATCATGAATCAATACCATGTTCAAATCTGAGATCATGGCACTTGGGCCTAGAGTGACAAGCATTAAGCATAACAAGTTGCAACAATGTCAAAAATACTAACAACGGATACTAGGCACTATGCACATAACATTCTTATAGCTATTACATGACCAATCTCATCCAATCCCTACCATCCCCTACAACTTACAGCGGGGAATTACTCACACATGGATGGGGAATCATAGATGGTTGATGGAGAGGCGTCAATGATGGCGATGGCAATGATCTCCTCCAAATCCTCGTCCCGGTAGGATGCCAGAACGGAGTTTCTAGTCCGTGATTGGGGTTTATTGTGGCGGCGGAGCAGCGGAACTCTTTCTGGAAAAACTTCGAACCCCCCGGTATTTTCAGGTCAGGGTCTTTATATAGTGCGAAGGAGAGGTTGAGGGGATGGCCGAGGCGGCTAGACCACCCCTAGGCGCGGCCAAGCCTGGCCCGCGCCTAGGGCAAGTATGGGCCCCTCGTGGCCCCCTCCGTCTCGTCTTCTAGCTCCGTGAGTCTTCAGGTGAAATATGAGTTTTACGATATTTTCCGGGAATTTTCCTGAAAGTTGAATTTACAAAAATGAGATACTAGAGAAATTCTGCTGAAAACAACATTAGTCCGTGTTAGTTTCATTGGAAACACACAATATAGAGGGAAAATAACAACAAAAGTGTTCGGGAAAGTATATACGTTTTGGACGTATCAACTCCCCCCAAGTTTAGCTTATTGCTTGTCCTCAAGCAATTCAGTGACAACTGAGTGTGATAAAAGAAACTTTCACGAACATATTTGCTTCATATGATGTATATATTCTCATTACATGATCAAATTCTTAGGCAATTCATAATAAGAAGCAAGCAACTAAGGCTACTCAATAGTTATGCAATCTATGAAAAGATACCATCACAATAATAAGCAACATGAAACATAAGTATCTGCAAGATTGCAATGTTCATAACATGATATGATAAAGTGGTATCTCGTTTGCCCTTATTTGTGGAGCAAAACGTAAATGCCAAGGCACCTCTGAAGTTCAAGAGAAGACTAGAAGTAAAAATATCGAAAGATTCAAGCATCACAGTTATACCACAATTAATCTTATTCCGGGACAAGTACATTAAACTAAGAATAACAGCTATGCTTTCGAGAAGGTGCTCGAAGAAAGGATGTTGACTCGACATAAAAGTAAAAGATGGGCCCTACACAGAGGAAAGCAATATTACTCATGTGCTAGAGCTTTTCATTTCAAATGCAATAGGAGTGTTTAAAATATGTATTTTGAGAAGCATGCATGTCTATGTCAACGACTGGCATTAAATGATTTATCATCCCTTCATATAGTGACCTCAAGAGCTGCTCCCATGTAGTTATCCAATGCACACCATTATTTAGAATCTCTCTATTACATAATATGGGGAGCAATGTTTGTTTATTTGTTCATTTTATATTTTTATTTGGGATGGGCACCCAACGCCTTGCTCTTTTTGCAATATTATGGACAAGCACATTATGCATGCTAGTCGCGGTATGAAGTCATGAAAGGACAATTAGTCCGTGTTAGTTGCATTGAAAGCACACAAGATAGAGGGCAAACAATAACAAAAGTGTTTGTGAAAGTAGATACGTTTTGGACGTATCAAATACCATCATGTAAATTCCACCAAAACTCATCATCCCAATGCGTCAACTGGACCATAGCCAAAGCCGAAGCAAAGCATCCCAGGATGCTAGCCTTGGACCAACAAGATCACACCTGAACGTCACATTCGGAGGTCATGTTTTTGTCACCTTTGCTAATATGTCCGATTTGTGACCCACAATATTGTACAATGCCAGATATTGTTCTCAAGGAGTGTCACCACCAAGCCACTTATCTTGCTGGAACATTATCTAACATCCATCCATGATAGACAAAATCACATATGGAAAGAAGAACTTGCCTTTCTAGTTTTTTTAAGTCTTTCATTTAGCATTTGTAAGCCTTCGATAATGAATTGGGATGATATGAAACTTGACAATCCCACGGCCAAAAAGATCGGCATATTGGTTGGTACTATCTTGTGCCTCACCGAATCAAAATAATTCACTTTTATAGAAGTTAATTTTATGATCTGATAGCTTCTCGGAAGCTATAGAATCAGTTTAAGATTTCTTGATTTCTCAAGATCGCGCTACACAAAAATGAAGAATAGATATTCCATCATCCACAAGATATAAAACTACCCCTTAAATTTAACAATAAATTTTATGCCCTCAATAATTATGGCTAGGATATGGGGCGATCCTGGAAACTTTTATGCTCCAAAACCCACCATATAATTCGTTGTGACAAAGAAATTACGCCTTAAACATAGAAAGGAAGGGAATATAAGTCATGTAGTTAACTATATTAGCTATACCTAGAAAGTTTTAAATAATGGTTCGCTAAAATTGAGAACATGGAGACCAAATCTTAGCTGGACTCAAAATCATTGTAAATGGGGACAATGCAGATCAAGTACATACTAATGGATATTGACTGAACACTTAATATTTATCCATAACCAATAGTGGATATGACATAAATCATTCATTTGTTGGACATGTTTAAATGTCCAGTGAACCGCCAACAATATTAGTTTAGAACTTCCATAAAAGGACATGGTGTTACCCTATATATTCTCTTGTGGAAATAGCCTACCACAAGTCAGTAGAGAGCCATACAATTCTAAGTTCTTGAAGGAACACACTTCCGTGTACAAATGGGTTGTGGTTATGTTGTCATGCCAATCTTATTGTGCTTTTTATTTGCACCTTCCTACAACAGTTTGGCTGAGCCAATAGATGGTGGTAGTAATCCGACTAATGAGAAGGTATGATTCCAAATATCAAATTATTTCCAGTTCTTTCATGAACCACGTTCTTGTATATGTTGGGCCACTTAACAATGATTACTACTCCTTCTGATCCATAATAAGTGTCAGGGTATTACGGATTGGAGGGAGTACTACAAACTTAGTAATCCCTAACTATTATTCGTTGTGTTGAGATAATGATGACGTGGATTAAGAAGATGGTACCATAAAATAGATACTGGGTTCATATGTATAGTTACATATGATCATTTAGTCACAACAAAATTCTTCGTTATATATTCCCAATTTAAAATTAAAGAATTAGATGGTGAAAGAAGAATAGTACTTTGATCCCTCCATCCTGGTAAGGATGCCGTAGATTTTTCTATATTCGGATGTATCTAAACGCGATTTAGTGTGTAGATACATATAAATTTAGAAAAATCTGCGACATCCTTTTTAGAACGGAGGAAATAAATCAATTGTTCTAACTGGCCAAAATCAATTCTATCGTTTGCAGAACACTACTCTCTCGGTGCCTAAAGCTTTCCGCTTCGTCCCAGGAAAATTTATAGATGGTGGAGGCAACACTATATCTCATGTACTCTCTCTCATACCCATATAATGTATTTGTACTATTCGATGCGATAGGTCATTGATAAATAATAATTTGAATTTACATGCATGAATGAATTTTACGTACTTCATATAGTTCTCTAAAGGTTGTCGTTTTTTACATGTACACATTCAAAACAAAACTTTGAGAAAAAACTACTTTCAGAAGACACTTAGAATTCACAGAAAAATAATATATTGTGAATGTAAATTTAGCAACGACTTTATGCATATGATCTTCAAGTACATAATCCAAAAAAAATGTGAAAGTTTGCATAATAAATATTTCCTAAATTTGGCATTATCTATGTATGGAACGATAGATTTAAGTGAACAAGGAAGAATAATTGGTAAAATCAAATTGTAGGTATCACTTAAAGCACATGCCACACCCACTTTTAATAATACTTTACAATGTTTTATTTAAATATTTTATCTCGAGAGGCAGATATATATGCTTAATAATCAAGAAAATAGCAATACCTAGTTAAGGAGAAAATTCGGTGAAAAAAACACAAATGAATATACCTACATAATCACGTGAACTAATTATGAGAGAATTGTTTACTGTTTATAGGTTTTCCTGAATGGTTCACTAATTTAAACTAATTTTTGTATCACTAGTACGCAATGTGGCACACAGGGCTAGGGAAAAACTATGGTCTTCGAGCTGAAATGAGTATATGGGGTTCGCCAGATCAACAATACTCTCAAGAGTCTGGAGCAGCCATACAGATGTACTGTGAAGATGCGGGACATTACAGCTTAATTGAAGCTGGATTTCATGTGAAACATCAATTTCGCTCATTCTAATAAAATAAAATGAATTTTAAGAAACTAGTACTTTAATTACATGATGGTTTGCTTTGCAGGTTTCCCCGTCTTTGTACCATAATAGAGATGTTCGCTTCTTTACATACTCGACGGTAAGCATAGGCCATGCCATTTTACATGATGTATAACATCGAGGTTTATTTTTACACCCACCTAACAAATTTTTCCGTGTATAATTGCTCAGAAAGATACTACATCAGCGGGATGCTACAACTCAGATTGTGCGGGATTCGTTCCTGCAAAAGGAGCCGCGCTAGTGCCTGGCCAAGCAGTTGCTCCTCCCTCAATTTATGGCGAAGCTGACCACTACGCCAGGATTAGCTTAAACGAGGTGCCCCTTTCTGTTCTTGTAGATACTAATACATCTCTCAGGAGATAGCATTTGATCATATATACTTGGCCCATAAAAATGCATGCTGCTAAAAGTTTTGAGGGGAAGCATATTCTATTGCATTCATTACTAGTTTTTTTTTATAAGTACACTAAATATAAATGAAGATTACAATATAACATGGTCACATAAATCTACTCTCCACCCCAACAGATATATGTACATAAGAAACCTGACTTGGCAAAATGGAAAACTAAGACAAGCTCTGGTACGAAATGAGATTTGGCAGTGTTCTCGAACATGACATAACCCCATACGTATATATATATTCCAAATTCTCAAGGAAATAAAAAAATTGTTAATTTGTTATCTAGTAAATATATTAAAACATTAAACATTAGGAAGAAACCCCTTAAATTTGGTCATGTGTTAATTCGCTTAATTAGGTGGATGCTAAACATCATGGTCTACTATAAAGCTATGGAAGATAAGATTATGAAAAAAGAGTTGTTGCTAACTAGTATTTTGTTTCTTTGCTATAACTATTGTTTATGACCACCACCCCTTGTCGATTATGTATAGGATCCAAACTCTGGAGATTGGGTGTTGTACCGGCATGATTTAGACGAACCATCATTCTTGGGGCATTTTCCAAGGGAGCTTTGCCCAACAAATTCACGCATACAAGCACTAACTGGATTCGTGAATTACCTCAAGACTACATCGGGTCCTCCAATGGGTAGCGGTCACTTTCCTGAAGACAAGGACGCAAAGAGATCGGCGTACTTCAAGCATGTCAAGATGTACGACTCCAAGGGTCATGCATGGGACCCGCATACCACACGAGTGTTCGATGTAGTTGACAAGCCGGACTGCTACCGAGCAACTGGGTTACTTATTGACTTCAATATGGGCTACACGTTTTACTACGGTGGACCAAGTGGTTGTGTTGGTTGATAGCAGAATTTTTTGATGCTTCTTGTGATTCGAATAAATTAGAAACAATGATTCTTGGTGGATAGGAATTGTTCCCTGTTTCTATCGTGCTCCGTTATTATTGACTTGGATTACTGCAGTTTCATCTCTATTATTTTTCTTATATTTGGAGTTTGACCATTAATATGCCAGCCAATACCACGGACAGTCGATAATATTGTTTGTTATGCTGATAATTATATGAAAAAAATAGATCATACATGATGAAGCAGAAGAAAAACATTGTCGATGGCCACCGTACCGTACTGCTACATGTCAGGAAAAACTGAACGTGGTTGTGCAAACTTGAAAATGGAAAGAGGTAATTAAGCTGGCACCAATGGCAACATGGTGAAGTTAGATTCGGTCAAAAGCGAAGCAAATAATGGATTGTCAATAGATGATATGACATATTGCTTATAACCCATAGTCGGCTATACTATTGAACTTGCTCTTAGGCTCTTGGCAAAGGTGGTGGCGGCGGCTGCTGACTACTCAGTTGAGTGATGGAGCGAGTTTTTTTTGTTCTCTCTGCATATCGGATTATTAGTCTTACATGTAGTGTGACATTGTCAATTTGACCAACTTAATATGAGGTTTATATTTAAAAATCACTGAAAACTTCAGATGTTATGTTTTCTGATGGTATAACTTTTGTGTTAAGTAATTTATATTACATAATTCCAATCGATGATCTAGGTATACACAAGACTTACATAATGATATAGAGGGAGTATTTGGGTTTTAGCTGGTAATATTCAAACCACGGTACTACTGGTTAATCTATCCATGACATTGATTCATTATGTCGCTAATTAGAAAGGAAAATAGGGCACATGTGACGCAGCAAAAGAAAAACATTCTCGCCGATCGTCGTGCTACAACATGTAAGAGATAGTGGGGCTATTTGGATATTCACATGGTTTTTTCCACTTTATGCAATTTGGTCCAGTGAAAGTTGTATGGGTAAAATTTTCATTTAGGTTTGTTTATGCACTTTGATTGGTTGTCAACAAAGTCACATGAAGCACCGTGGGACGGTGGGAGAAAATTATACCCATTGTCTGGTCATATATTCACATGGATGTTGATGTGTGTTGTGTTTAACTAAATTAGTTCAATCTTAATCCCCTCTAATGTGATCAACCATGTTTCGATTCGAGATAAGGTCTATATGAAAAAGATGCACCTTGACTATGTGATTTCATACCCACGACCTGTTCCTAGTTTCATCGTGTGTTACAAATTTATATTTTGTGTTACTTTTGGAGTTTTTTTTGGACGAATTTTGTCAAATTCGTCGCACACGGTCGACCATTTGAAATTTTGTTCACGGAGTAGATTCATCTCACCGTTTTACATAATTTTTGTGTTAAAAGTTTTCGATTTTAACTTTCACGGATGAGTAGATCTTCATTTTCATATGGTGTGTCAGGGAGATGTAGATTTACTTGTCTACAAATGTCAAAATCGAAAACTTCCAACATGGAAGTTGTGAGAAACGGTGAGATAAAGCTAATGCGTGAATGAAATTTCAAACTTCGAACGTGTGCGATAAATTTGACAAAATTTATCCAAACATGAATATAAAATAAACATTCAAAACCTCAATGAAATAAAAACTAGACGAAAGTAGGTTGTAGGAATGGGTTCGCACCGTCGGGATGCATCTTTTCATGTAGACCTCATCTTGAATTGAAGCACTGTTATATATATATATATATATATATATGAGATGAGGATTAATATGAAAAAGCTTAGCTAGGGGGAGTATGTGCTCGTGTGCGTCGACCCATTTTTGCGTGCTCCGAAGATTGCACGCGAGAAAAGGCTGAAATCGAGCACGTCTCGCGAACCAACTTTTACCTTCATATGGTTGCTTTAAAAACCGTGATGTGCAAAAGTATTTTCACTACGGTCAAACAAACGCCCGAAATTTTACCAAGTGAATATGCGAATTCACTTCGTGAGTATCCAAAACTAACCGTGGTTGTGCAAAGATGGAAACCGATGCACATGTCGTGGGCCCTTTAGATGCATCCGATGTCGTCGTCCTGGTCACCGAGAACGTTTCTGTCGTGCTCGTTTTCCTGTCGCTCTTGAAGAAGAGAAGGTCAATTGTGTTCGTTCTCCGGTCGCTTCTGCTTCTTGCCAGCAGAGCCGCTCTCCGTCTGCTCAGCTTTGTCGTCCCTCGTCACCCCGGAGTTGGGCTGAGGTCGTGGGCCTCTCGGTTGCAACGGTGCCGTCAAGACCCTCTCCTACGAGCTGCGAGCAGTTCAAGGTCAACGCCACTCTGGACTCTCTCTTTCAGTCCCAGGTTGCCTTGATGCGCATGGAACTCCTTCAGCTGGTTGATGTCCGTGTCGAGGAGGCGTCTCGCCCTCTTCGTGAAGAGGTGGCAGCTCTCAAGCTGTTGTTGGCGCATGCTGGTGTTTCTTTGGAGCCGGCTGAGGCATGTTCTTCTGATGGTTTGGGCCTCACCAAAGTGCAGGCTCCGGTCCCACTTGACTCCTCTGAGAAGATGCCGTTGGTGCTTGAGGAAGAGCACCTCTTCGGTTGTTTCTCTCCTTGTGGCCCGTCTTCGCTGCCTAATGAGTCAGCTGCCTCCGAGCGTGAGGGCTTGGGCATGCTCGTGGCTCAGGCGCTTGACCTTGAGTTGAGTGCTGATGTTGACGGGGGAGTCCCTCTCTTGCCTGAGACCGGCGGACAGGTGTGTGCTAAGTCAGTGTTGACACCTGTGCCTGGAGCTTTTGTTGCGAGGGAGATCTGCGTTTTTCTCGCCACCTTGGCTGCTGCCTACCCTGGGTGTGAGGTTACGGCCAAGGGTGATGGTGGTAGCTCAAGCGAGTGTAGAAGCAAGAAGAGGGGTGCTACAAGGAAGACATATGCGGTTGATTGATGGTTGCCCCCTTTTCCCTGGCAGGTTTGTTGGCACGGTGTAGGTGTGTCATGTTTGGAGTGTTTGGAGTGTGGCTCTGTGATCTTTGTGTTGGCATGTGTGGGTGTGATCCTGTTGTTCGTGGGTAGGCGGTGTTTGGGTGGGCATGAATCGATTGTTGTAGGTTTTCGCCTGGTTTTCTCCTAAAAACTAGGCACCTTCTTCTTAATTAATGGATGAGGCAAAGCTTTTGCCTCCATTTCAAAAAAAAAAAAAAAGATGGAAACCGAAAGAGGTAATTAAGGAACATTGTTTAGCTACTAGATTCGGTCAAAAGTGAAGCATAGGATGGATAGTTCGTGTTGGGCACGACGCACGAGTGACTCGCGACGGGAGTGGCGGCTGCTGAATGCTCGAGTTGAGTGATGAGGGCATGAGCCAGTAGTGATGGCATACACAACTAGCTTCTCCATGTAGAAAAGTTGTCAGAAACAACATGGTGAATTTTATCCCTCCAATAAAAGCTACAACTTTAGTTAGAAAAAAGAGAGAAGGGATCTCACAAATATGACACTATGTATCTTTTTCTCTTTCAAAAAAAATATGATTTTAAGCTGTAAGATCATGGTCCGCCAGCCACAACAACTTCAGTGAGGGGACCATACTTCTTGAGAGTCCATCGTCGGTACCACCTCCGCCCGGCGCCTCTGTCCCCCTCCTCCGGCGGCTCGTCCGTCGTGAGCGAGCATGGGCGAGGTAGCCAGGTCTCCTCCGTGTATAGTAGGATTAGAAGTTGGTCTTTCTGTAGGTTTTCCCTAGTGGAGTCTGGCGTCATGCCGGTTGGGGATTGGTCGCTGGAGCATGCAGGCTGCGTCCGGCGGCTAGCGGTGATGTTCATCCTCGCCATGGTGCTTCGGAGGTTGAAGCTGAAGTTGGGGATGGAAGAAATTGCTGTATTCCCGTTCAATAAGCCTGTAGTAAGAGTCCTTGGTGCCCCAGTTCAACTACTGCTTGATGGGTGCTGGTTGCTCATCAAATCTTCTTGCCGTCGCCGTGGTGGTGGAGGTGAGGTGGGAGATGAGCAGCTTTTTGGTAGATCTAAAGGAGATCAGGCAAGGCTTCAATTTCTTGGTTCAACAACATCCACGCCTAACGAAGATCTCTGGCCTGATGTTTCTGAGATTGCGCTCGGGAGAGCACATCAGCAGCAACGTTTCATCGGAAGCTACGCCGCCCATTGTGGAGGTCGAAGGGCGGCCTTCTCTGGAGGCTACGCCGCCCTCTGCTCTGGTCGATTGGCGGTCTTCCAGCCGTTGTTGCCTCTTCTGGTCGAATGGCGGCCATTTTATTTCCTCCCGGCCAGCGAGCCTGAAGGGAGGCAGTGGCTCTTCATCGCGACGTCCATGGTTCTCCATGGAAGCTTCGTCGTCCCAAGTGACGCAGTTCCCGGCGGTGGCAAGGTGCTCGTGAGGAAGAAGCTTTGGACCCGATTGCTTTCTCCATTAGGTTTTAGGGATCCTCTTTGCAAAAGACAGGAACCATTTTGTAATGTCCTATTTTCTTTGGGTCTTTCTGTAAGATGTACTGAGCTTATCCTAATATGAAAGTGTGTTCGGGGGCCTTCGAGGCCCTTCTTATGTTCAAAAAAAAAAAAAAAAAAAAGCTGTAAGATCCCACTTCCTGAAGAGGAGGCTGCCTCCCCATCCGAACCTATTTTGGACCACCCGAACCTAGCGAAAGGTGTGAGGCAGTAACTCTAGGGCAGTGCATTGGACATGCTCTGAGAGAGCAGCCACTGTTGTCCTATCCCCATTCCAGCTTCGCCGCCACCAACGACTTCACGTTTCCCATCCCGCCGAACCTCCCCTTCGGCTGGCTATTCCTAGGGGCTCAGAATTCCGCAACGTGAGAGAGCCCCGCTCCTCCCCTCCCTCCGCTCCGCTAATGAGGGAGGAGGCGGGTCGTCCCCCTCCTTTTGGTTGGACCTTCTCTCTCTCCTCTGCCTTTTTGGTTTCGTTTCACTCTCTATGTTTCCTCTGCTTGTGTTTTTAGTGTGGCGTGTCCGCGTGCGCCTGTCGAAGAAAGGAGGATGACGGGCGTGTAAAAGGCAGAAAAATGCTGGTGGCAATGGATCGTACGTAGCGCTACCATCTGTTTCGCCTGTGCCAAAGTCATACGCTACAAATATGAGCTATTTTTTTACAAAAAAATTGTTTTAGACCTCGGGCATCTTCTTGAAAACTCAAAAATGATGTTTTAAAGATTCAAAAAAATTCAAGACCTATGATCAATGGCCGTTTGTTTTCAACGGTGTTATTAAAAGCTTAGACCTAAGGAAAATTCTCGGAGCATGCCATTCACTTGCCGTCTTCTGGTACGGTGCTCCAAGCTATTCGGAGCCATGGTCGTTCTTTCAAAGCTTTTGAAGCCGGTCTTGACGCGTTCTCAACTCGATTCCACGGTTATGTACTATGGTTGGCTACCACGGATCGAGCAAGTCGAGTTTGTTGTTGTTATAGATAACTTTGTATCTACGAAAACTTAAGTCGCTTATTTGAGGATGGAGGGAGTAGCTAGGAATTATACAATACAAATCAGCTTGAGATAACATGCTCGTTTCGGGAACAAGGCTATTATTTTGAACTGACTTGGTTGTGCCAGAACGATTTGTATGCAATGGTGACGGTGAGGCTGAGAGTGCCTCATCCTCGGCCATTCTGTTGCATGCATGGAGTTCTCCCAGGACACCTTCTTCCGTGATTGTGAAAAAGATATCTTCATCCATCATGTCTACGAGAGAGAGAGAGAGGCACCAGAAGGAAACAGTAACAGCAACTGCGCAAGGCGAGAAATGAGGAGCCTTGGCCAGCTGGGCAACTAACGAGAGATAATTAAGGGGGATTGTGTGTTCTTAATATGGGGTGATCATTTTTCGATAAAGGATGTTTTATTACTTAAAAGATTTAAGCATTACACATGGCATCTTCATAAATGAGATGCACACGGCCGCACCAACATCCAACGACTAACAGTTCAAAAAGTAGCACCGAAAGCGCATTAAAAAGGATCATCTCAAGATCTGTAAGAACGCCTAAGAAGATGGAGGTCCAATTTGTAGATTAGGTTTCCATCTATGTTGGGAGAAAATATCCCTCGTCCCGTCCTCCAACCGTGTAGCACCTTCATAAATAGGATGATTCTCTACGCGTTGAAGAAAATAGTGCACTGAAAGATAACTTGGAAGAGAGAATGATTTTTATCATTAAAATCCTTATCTTTTATATATAGCCATAACGTATAAATGATGGTAAGCTCTCCCACCCTAATAGTAGTTTAAACTTATGATCCACCCTATGTATCCAGTTTCCCAAAATATCCGTAATGCTACGTGGCGGGTATAAGGTAGAACCTATTTTGATGACTGGCCAAATAGATGAATTGGCATTGGAAGAATAAGTGTTTGATAGTCTCATTCTGATAGCAGCAGGCATACTTTTTTACATCCATGCCAATTATACTTTGCAAGGTTGTCTTTAGTAAGAACTACCCCCTACGACCCTACGAAGATACCATGAAAAAACCATTAATCTTTAGCGGTATCTTCATTTCAGATTTGTTTATTATTATCAACTGGTACGCCAGGCTGAATCAAATCATTGTACATGGATCCACAAAGAATTTTCCACTCTCATGTATACCTGGGCAAAATTCGGGCAAGGCCGAGCTTCGGGTTGGGCCGAAAGAAGCCCAAAAGCTAAAACATAGCTCCGAGCCCGGCCCGACCTAACTTGACCATCGAGCCTTCAAAATAGGCCCAAGCCTGACCCGAAGCCTGAATAGCCTGGACCAGCCCGAGCGGCATGGGCCAACTGCAGCCTAAAAGTTGTTTTATGTAGGCTTGAAGCCTGGCCCGGGATTTTAGGGCCGGTACAGGTCGGGTCGTCTGGGCAGCGCTGCCCATGCCCGACAATATTATCATGTAAATTCCACTGAAACTCGTTGGCCCGTTGCATCAACTAGACCATAGGCGTTGAAGCAAAGCATCCTAGGATCCTAGCCTTGGAACAATAAGGTTGCGTATGAACGTCACATTCGGAGGTGAAGTTTTCATCACCTTTTCTAATGCGTCCGATTTGTGACCCATAATATTGTATAGTGCCAGATATTGTTCTCGAAGAGTGTCATCACCAAGCTACTTATCTTTCCAGAACATTATCTAATATATATCCATGATAGAGAAAGTCACCGTATGGAAATAAGTTCTTGCCTTTCTAGCTTTTTTTTTAAGTCTTTCATATAGCATTTGTAAGCTGTACATCCAATTTGTATCACTATTTTATATCATAATTTGCTGTTATTCATTGATATATTTCATATTTGAACATAATACTTATGTTATTTCATCTATTTTGCATGTTTCATGATTATGGGAGGATCGAGCACCGGAGCCAGGATTCTGCTGGAAAAAGCACCGTCAGAATGCAATATTTCGAAAGATCAACAGTTGACGGAAATTATACCAAAAATCCTATTTTTCCAGATGAGGAAGTAAGCCAGAAGGGGGAGTTGAGGGGACCCGAGGTGGGCCCACCCCATAGGCCGGCGCGGCCCAAGGGCTGGCCGCGCCGCCCTGTGAGGAGGGGGCCCACAGCCCCTCTCGCCTCCTTTTCTTCGCGAAATCCTTCGTCCCGAAGACCTAAGCCCCAGAGGATACCTCATGAAGAGTTACAGCCGCCTCTGCGGGGCGGAGAACACCAGAGAGAAAAGAGCTCTCCGGCGGGCTGAGATCCGCCGGGGAAATTCCCTCCGGGAGGGGGAAATCGACGCCATCGTCACCGTCATCGAGCTGGACATCATCTCCATCACCATCATCATCATCATCATCACCATCATCTACGCCATCTCCACCGCTGGACATCGTCACCGCCGTAGCAATTTGGGGTTTGATCTTGATTGCTTGATAGGGGAAACTCTCCCGGTATTGATTTCTACTTGTTATTGATGCTATTGAGTGAAACCGTTGAACCAAGGTTTATGTTCAGATTGCTATCCATCATCATATCACCTCTGATCATGTTCCATATGATGTCTCGTGAGTAGTTCGTTTAGTTCTTGAGGACATGGGTGAAGTCTAAATGTTAGTAGTGAAGTATGGTTGAGTAATATTCAATGTTATGATATTTAAGTTGTGGTGTTATTCTTCTAGTGGTGTCGTGTGAACGTCGACTACACGACACTTCACCTTTATGGGCCTAGGGAATGCATCTTGTACTCGTTTGCCAATTGCGGGGTTGCCGGAGTGACAGAAACCTGAGCCCCCGTTGGTATATCGATGCAGGAGGGATAGCAGGATCTAAGAGTTTAAGGCTGTGGTTAGATTTATCTTAATTACTTTCTTGTAGTTGCGGATGCTTGCAAGGGGTATAATCACAAGTATGTATTAGTCCTAGGAAGGGCGGTACATTAGCACAGGTTCACCCACACAACACTTATCAAAACAATGAAGATTAATTAGCCGTATGTAGCGAAAGCACTAGACTAAAATCCCGTGTGTCCTCGAGAACGTTTGGTCAATATAAGTAAACAAAATGGCTTGTCCTTTGTGCTAAAAAGGATTGGGCCACTCGCTGCAATTGTTACTCTCGCACTTTACTTACTCGTACTTTATTCAACTGCTACATCAAAACCCCCTGAATACTTGTCTGTGAGCATTTACAGTGAATCCTTCATCGAAACTGCTTGTCAACACCTTCTGCTCCTCGTTGGGTTCGACACTCTTACTTATCGAAGATACTGCGATACACCCCCTATACTTGTGGGTCATCAAGACTATTTTCTGGCGCCGTTGCCGGGGAGTGAAGCGCTATTGGTAAGTGGAATTGGTAAGGGAAACTTCTACTGTTTGTGCTGATTTTATTTCTGCCTGCTGCCATAATTCATTATGGAGAGATCTCCTTTTGAATGTTTATTTGGGAAATCTGCTACTACTGCAAAGGTAGTGGATGAGGCGCCAGGTGAGGAAGAAATACCATACAAAATACCTATGAAAATTATTGAACGCGTAGTGGGTAACCGTTATACAGGGGATGGAACTGTCCACCCTGGAGATCATTCTACTGTTCTTGCATGAATTATGCGGTTTATTCAAGTGTGCGGGTATTGCTATGGATGAAGTGAGGAAGAAACTATTCTCTATATCGCTGTCTGGTAAAGCGGCGCATTGGTATAAATTACTGGATAATGGGGATTCTCTTGAATGGAATGATATTGTGCCCCGGTTTTATTCTAAGTTCTATCCTCCAAGTGAAATTCACAAGGATCGGAATCGCATATATAATTTTTGGCCTCATGATGGAGAGAGTATTGCCCAAGCTTGGGGAGATTGAAGTCTTTAATGCTCAAATGCCCCATTCATGAGCTTCCCGGTAATGTTATTATTGATAATTTCTATGCAAGACTTTCTTTTGAAGACAAGACCTTGCTGGATACTTCTTGTTCTGGATCATTCACACGCAACAAAGAAGAATTTAAAAGGTGTTGGCGTCCGAAACCCACCGGCGAGCTACGGCTGGCAACACGAAGAGCCGGGAACAACCTTAGGGCTGCGGCTGGCCCTGGTCCCTCCGAGCGACGGCCCGCAAAGCTCCTGGTACGCACGTCCCGATGTTGGTGCAAGGGCGTGCCACCTGATCTATACCTGATCAGGAAGGTGATGGATTTGCTTCGCTTAGTTTCCTGCATGGCATACACGTAAACATTAAATACGAGCCTCGATCGGCTCTCAGGTTGTCCCGTGAATCGGCTCAAGGAGCCGATTCACCCATGACTCGTATGGGGTTTACGATTGCATGGTGGTCCTGCTTGATCAAAACAAAGCTAAAACGACCTACGACGATCTAGGGTTTTCACCACATAATCGGAACATCCTACTCGTGATTGAGCCTAGCAGCCACGCACGGTGATAATAAACCGACCCTAGACAAGGCCTAAAAATCAACATTAAGTTGATCCCCGGAACATCTTGTCTAGGGTTAGCAAACTACACCCTACGTGCTACTGGATCATTCAACCCGTTTGTAAGGCCTAACTATGCAGATATTAAACTAATCCTTGATGAATCAAGGAGCGATCATAACGGATCGGATCTACTAAACAATGATCAAGCAAGGTGCCGCCCTTACACCTAAGAAAGGTGTAAGAACGGCTAGACGTCTAAGGGTTGCATGGACGAAAACATGTAGCACGGTAAAGCAATGCTAACCCTAACACATCTATGATAACTACGTTGCTCGCCATCAAAAAGGCTTCAGCACGAGCAACGCATGAACAACGAATAAACGTATACTGCCTAGATCGCAAGATGCGATCTAGGCAGCATGATGCTTACCCGGAAGAAACCCTCGAAACAAGGGGTTGGCGATGCGCCTAGATTGGTTTGTGATGAACGTGATTGTTGTTTTCCTTGATAACCCTAGATACATATTTATAGTCCGTAGACTTTCTAACGTGGGAATAATCCCAACCGTGCACGAGCCAAACTCTAACTAACCAACACGTATCCTAATATATTTACAGATACAAGGGCAAACTGCCCAAACTTCGTGTACAAGGCCGGTTCACGTATTTCTTCCATGTATATTCTTCAAGCCCAATCTTGATCGCGGCCCACCTCTGATCCGGTCAAATTCTGGTGATAACACATGCCCCCCTGGTTTTGGAATTGATAATTCCAAAATCACTCTGCTTTTTATTCGTCGGGTCATGTTGTGGCAGAGCAAAACCGTCACAGTATCCTTCATCATGATGCCCTGCCTTCTCAACTTCTCCGCGTGATTTGACCGTTGTTTTTTTTTCTTTGGGCACCACCTCCTCGGAAACTGTTGTGGCATTGAATCTCCACTATATCTTCTTTATTTAACCGCTCCGAACAGTTCGCCACTTCATCCCCTTGCTCTGTTCTGGCCGTCGGCACCCAAAAAATTCCAATCCAGAGCAATGTCTTCCTCCTCTTCCTCCTCCACCTCATCGAATCTCTCCTCCCAGTCCTAGTCCTCTTCGTCCTCCTCCAGCTCGTCGGTATTCTTCGATTCTTCCTCATCTCGTGAGCCGACGCCGGAGTGGGACCCGGTGGCTGCTCAGATGGCGGCGCACAACAGGCGCGCCCCAGAAGAATGGGACCAGGAGGACCACGCCTCCTCTGTTTGGTCCGAGGACGACAAGTCCTTGACCAGCGGAGACGAAGAGCTCCAGTTCCTCGCCGATGGGGAACTGGAATCGGAGAGCGAGGATGACTCGTTCTCCTGGGACGGGTACACCTTCTCCGAGGAAGAGGAGGAGGAAGACGACGACACCGACTCCCTCGAGGATTACCCGCCGGTGAAGCGGTTCCGCGCCGGGTCAGATGATGATGACGACGATGACGACGACGTCGACGATGAAGATGATGAGGCCCCCCCTGGGGGCCGCTGGAGCAGTGACGAGGAGCCCGCCGGCAGCAGCGCCGACGAGAGCTCCGACGACGACGAGGGCAGCAACGGCCCGTAGACTAGGACCTAGTAGCATAGGCCTAGCAGTAGTAGATCGGCCAATAGGCCTTTCTTTTGTTCTTCCTTCCTTGAGCAATCGGCTCTTTCTTTGTAAGAAATCCTTTATTAATGAAGAAATATTCCCCAATTAATTTTGCTTCCTTGTCGATTTTGCCGATTGTCAAACGAAGTTGATGTACAAAGAGCCGATGGCAGGGCATCGGCTTATGCCACAAACATGCTCTAAAGCCATAAAAGTTGCCTGTTCACACGGTCAACAGATCCAATTTGTGTCCACGCCAACCTCAAATTCCAAACGCACAGATTCAGCAAATCCAATCGAGAAAATCATCTCAAATGCCATGGGCTCGGCTTGAACTTGACTCCGTTAACCTGCTCAATTGAGCTTGTTCGTCTAGAGTCGATGGTAATGCATCGGCTTTTTCATTATTCTAAAGTCGATGTCCATGCTTCGGCTGTACTGATATCTATATTTCTCAAGTCGATGTCTGCGCATCGGCTATGATTTGTATATAAAAAAAAATTTTACTGGCCGATTTCTTGAATCGACCCCATTTTACTGGTCATCCCACATGCTTGGGAAATATTTCTTGAGATGCTGACCATTGACAGCTACTGGGAACTTAGCGCCGTCCAGCTGCTCCAGCATGTATGCATTACCCTTCAAGGCTTGAACGACCTTGTATGGACCGTGCCAATTAGGAGACCATTTGCCATACGCTTTATCCTTGGTTCCTAATGGCAACACGGCTTCCCACACTAGATCACCAACTTGGAACTCCTTTGGTCTCACCTTCTTATTGTATGCACGAGCCACCCTGGCTTTATTCTCTTTAATCTTTTCCAACGACCAAAGTCTAAGTTCCGTTGCATCCTCAATAGTGTCACTCATCGAGCTGCATATTCTTCGATCGTTAGATCATTCCGAAACGTGACACGTCTTGATCCAGCCGTAATTTCCCAAGGCAATACGGCTTCCTGCCTCATAGACGAGCTGGTAAGGCGAAGTCTTTATGGCTCCATGGCATGACATGCGGTAGGCCCACAAAGCTTCGACAGTGTTTCATGCCACACCCTAGGGTTCTCGTCAATCTTCCTCTTGATCAGCTTGATCAGGCTCTGATTAGACGCTTCAGCTTGCCCGTTGGCTTGAGCATAATATGGAGATGATCGGATCAGCTTAATCCCCATGTCATCGCAGAATTTTCTGGAATTCTTTAGAAATAAAGACCGAACCTCCATCGGTCGTGATTGTTTGGGGAATCCCGAACCTATGAATGACGTGTTCTTTCACAAATTTGATAACATCTTCTGATTTTACCTTCTTCATAGGGACGGCCTCCACCCATTTGGTGAAGTAATCTGTAATGGCCGGGATCCACTCATGGCCTTTGCTCGACGCAGGGATGGATTTTGCCGATCATATCCATGCCCCAACCTCGGAATGGCCAAGGCTTGATGATGGGGTTCATCGCTGATGCGGGTACCATCTGAATTTTCCCGAACATCTGACACGCTTGGCATCCCTTGTAGTACTTGAAGCAATCCTCAAGCATAGTGGGCCAATAAAACCCTGATCGCCTAATCAGCCACTTCATCTTATGAGCCAATTGGTGAGTTCCACAGGCGCCTTCGTGCACCTCATGTAAGAGCCGATTAGACTCAGTTGGCCCCAGGCACTTGAGTAGTAACCCTTCCAACGTCCTGTAGAACATGTCATCTCCTATAAGGACATATTTCATGGCCTTGTATCTTATCCGTTTAGGTGCCCCCCGAGCCGAATCCTTCAAGTAATTGAAGATATCGGCTCTCCAGTCATCCTGTTCCAGGAACTGCACCTGAACTTCTGACCCATCTGGTATGTCCTTGTACCCTGACGCCATTTGCGCGAGATCATTGGCGTCGGTATTCTGAGATCTTGGGACCCAATTGAAATTGATGTACCGAAAATGCGTCATCAGCTCACGACATTCCATCCAATATGGGAAGAGCGACTCACTCTCGCACTTGTATTCGTCCGTGAGCTGGTAAATTACCAACTTCGAGTCTCCAAAAGCTCCACCGCTTCGCCCGGCTTCCAGCAGCAACTCCAGTCCCTTTCGTACTGCCTCATACTCAGCGACATTGTTTGTGCAAGGAGTAGATAGTCTGATGGAGAAGGAGTATGTTGCCCCCCGAGGCGACACGAGCAGAATACCGATGCCACAACCATCGTCACAAGCCGATCCATCGAAGAACATAGCCCATGCACGTATAGATAGTGCTGCTATATTAGTATTGATCCGTTCAGCTATGAGATCGGACAACGCTTGTCCCTTGACTGCTTTTGCAGGCTGATACCGGAGATCAAACTCCGATAGCGCAAACATCCACTTACCAAGTCGGCCTTTCAAAACAGGAGCCGACGAAGCATGTGCTTGACAACGTCCGACTTGCATATGACGATGATTTCTGCTGTCAAAAGGATGTGATGGAGCTTGGTGCAGGTGAAGAACGAGCAGAGGCATAACTTCTCGACCTCAGGATACCTTGTCTCTGCATCCAACATCCTTCTGCTGAGGTAGAATACAACCTTTTCAACGCCCTCGTAGAGTTGCACCACCACTGACGCAATGGACGTGTCAGCTACCGATAGGTAGATGTAGAACGGCCTGTCCTGCTGAGGCGGAACAAGCACAGGCGGTGTTGTTAGATACCGCTTAATCTCGTCAAACGCCTGCTGCTGTTCTGCCTCCCAGTGAAACTCGTCATCAGATTTAATCTTGACCAACGCCATGAACGGCTCAATTCGTCCTGAGAGATTAGAGATGAATCGCCGGACGAAATTGATCTTGCTGATCAGATGTTGGAGCTCCTTCTTCGTGGTAGGCGGCTGCATGGTACGTACTGCCTCCTGACTTTTCAGGCCGATCTCAATTCCTCGTTCATGAACAAGAAAACCTAGGAACTGACCGGCCGTCACACCAAAGGCACACTTCTTTGGATTCATTCTGAGTCCGAACTTCCGAGTTCGGTCTAGGATGCGTCGCAAATCATCTAAGTGTCCTTCCATGGAGACGGTCTTGACCACCACGTCATCGATGTAGATTTCCACCAACTTGCCGATCAGATCATGAAAAATATAATTCATGGCTCGTTGGTATGTTGCACCGGCATTCTTCAAACCAAAAGTCATGACCACATATTCGAACAAGCCCACTGATCCTGGTACTCGGAATGCAGTCTTGTGTATATCTTCTGGGGCCATGAAAATCTGGTTGTAGCCGGCATTGCCATCCATGAAACTCAACACCGTGTGGCCAGCAGCTGCGTTGATTAATGTTTCTGCCACAGGCATTGGATATTCATCCTTTGGAGTATGTTCTTCGATGGATCGGCTTGTGACGATGGTTTGCCATCGTGCCGGAGCCGATCGCGTGGAGCGGCTTCTTCTTTATCCTTGGTACAAGAGCGGCTGCCCTCGCCTTTGTCCTTACCAGAGTGGTGCCCAGGCTCGACCATGTTAATGCTCAACGAGAAACCTGGCTGGCACCCTTCGGGGTAAGCGTACTCCACCGTGTTAACGGCGGGAAGGGGTGTGTGTCGACTTTCATGGCGTATTGGTTGAAAATTAGACGTCCTTGTTCTATCGCCATTTGGATCTGCTGACGCCACACCCTGCAGTCGTTGGTGGTATGGGAGAACGTGTTATGCCATTTGCAGTATGGCTTCCCGTTCAGCTCCTGTACCGTGGGGATTTTGAGGCCTTCGGGTAACTTCAGCTGCTTCTCCTTAAGTAAGAGGTCGAAAATTTGCTCAGCTTTAGTTACGTCAAAATCAAACCCTCTGGGCGGACCTTGTGGCTTAACCCATTTGCAGGACACGGGGGTTGCCCCCCGAGTCCATTCAGCCACTGCTACCTCTTGATCTCCCGCAGACCCTTCATCTTCCTCTGTCTCAACCAGGACTACTGCACGCTTGAACTTGTCCTGGTACAGCTCTGGGTGGCGCTGTTCATATAATGACAGTTTCTGAACCATGTGTGCCAGTGAAGGGTAGTCTGCTTGGGAAGCCATATCCTTGATCGGTGATGCGAGACCCACCACCGCCAACTCGACTGCTTATTTTTCAGTCAAACGAGCCGAATAACATCGGTTCCTCACGGTCCTGAAGCGCTGGATGTACTCTGACACTGTTTCTCCGCGCTTCTGACGTACTTGTGCTAGATCGGCTATGCCAGCCTCGGAAGCTTCTGAGTGATACTGCATGTGGAATTGTTCCTCCAACTGCTTCCAAGTCCGGATCGAATCTGGTGGAAGTGATGTGTACCACCCAAAAGCCGATCCTGTGAGGGACTGTGCGAAGAACCTCACGAGTAGTACATCTACAGCTGAGATCATGCCCAACTGCGCCAAATATCGGCTTACATGCTCGATAGAGCTGGAGCCATCTGACCCACTAAACTTGGAGAATTCAGGGAGCCGATATTTGGGTGGTAGTGGGATCAAATCGTAGTCGTTGGGGTACGGCTTGGAATAGCCGATTGCCCTCCTTTTCGGCACCATGCCGAACTGGTCTCTCAAGATCGTGCTGATCTGATCCGCAGTGCTAGCTGCAGGAGTGGAGCTCTGAAGATTCGCTGGCGTGGCATACTTAGCTAGCCACGCTTGCTTCTCAAGATCTGAGCTAGCTGCAGGAGTTGAGCTCTGGACGTTCGTTGGAGTGGCGTACTTAGCTAGCCACGTCTGCTTCTCAAGATCTGATCCAGAGGCTCCTCCTGCTGTTCCAGAAGTCCCTGCTGTTGCAGCCTGGTTCATGAGTGCCCAGTTACTGCTGTCTGGCATGTATGTGCACGTGTATCCGTGAGGGATCTCCTTAGGCGCCTCATACAAGAACTGGTAATCGCTAGGATCGCCACCGATCTTGTAGACGACGAATGCCGGTGTACTCGGCACCTCCGGTGCTGCCGCGCGCGAACGGCAGCGGTGGTCGGCTCCGGAGTGGTAGCTCTCCTTGGTGAGTCCCTAGAGCAGGTCCCGACGAAGAGTACCGATGCCTCAAGATTTCATGGAGCACCCGAAGGGCGACACACTCCAAAGTGTTCACCTGGCTCTCAGAATGGCGGTGTAGCGAATGAGCTACCATGAAATTGATCTCCGACGCAAGGACCCGGTGCGTTCTTCGAAGGGGTGGACAGGTCCACTCCATCGAGCGTGCCTTCCGGTGTGAACCCTCTCCACCCGATGCCATGCGAGCGAGTCCCGTGGAAAGAGCCGATGAGGTCGGCCTCGAGGATAGCTTTGACGTCGTCATACTTCTTCTTGAGCTCCTCGGGCGGATCCTCGTACGTGACTCGGAGTACCTTCCGCCATCTCAGATGTAGATGGCGATGCAGTTGATGTCGAAGACTGTCCCACCGGGCGTGCCAGAATGTGTTGGCGTCCGAAACCCACCGGCGAGCTACGGCTGGCAACACAAAGAGCCGGGAACAACCTTAGGGCTGCGGCTGGCCCTGGTCCCTCCGAGCGACGGCCCGCAAAGCTCCGGGTACGCACGTCCCGATGCTGGTGCAAGGGCGTGCCACCCGATCTATACCCGATCAGGAAGGTGATGGATTTGCTTCGCTTAGTTTCCTGCATGGCATACACGTAAACATTAAATACGAGCCTCGATCGGCTCTCAGGTTGTCCCGTGAATCGGCTCAAGGAGCCGATCCACCCATGACTCGTATGGGGTTTACGATTGCATGGTGGTCCTGCTTGATCAAAACAAAGCTAAAACGACCTACGACGATCTAGGGTTTTCACCACATAATCGGAACATCCTACTCGTGATTGAGCCCTGGCAGCCACGCACGGTGATAATAAACCGACCCTAGACAAGGCCTAAAAACCAACATTAAGTTGATCCCGGAACATCTTGTCTAGGGTTAGCAAACTACACCCTACGTGCTACTGGATCATTCAACCCGTTTGTAAGGCCTAACTATGCAGATATTAAACTAATCCTTGATGAATCAAGGAGCGATCATAACGGATCGGATCTACTAAATAATGATCAAGCAAGGTGCCGCCCTTACACCTAAGAAAGGTGTAAGGACGGCTAGACGTCTAAGGGTTGCATGGACGAAAACATGTAGCACGGTAAAGCAATGCTAACCCTAACACATCTATGATAACTACGTTGCTCGCCATCAAAAAGGCTTCAGCACGAGCAACGCATGAACAACGAATAAACGTATACTGCCTAGATCGCAAGATGCGATCTAGGCAGCATGATGCTTACCCGGAAGAAACCCTCGAAACAAGGGGTTGGCGATGCGCCTAGATTGGTTTGTGATGAACGTGATTGTTGTTTTCCTTGATAACCCTAGATACATATTTATAGTCCGTAGACTTTCTAACGTGGGAATAATCCCAACCGTGCACGAGCCAAACTCTAACTAACCGACACGTATCCTAATATATTTACAGATACAAGGGCAAACTGCCCAAACTTCGTGTACAAGGCCCTGTACTTACGAGGTTATATCAATGGGCAGCCTGTCAATAGGATGCTTGTAGACACCGGAGCGGCAGTCAACATCATGCCATACTCCATGCTACGTCGGTTGGGACGCTCTAGCTCGGATCTGATCAAGACCAACGTTACACTGAGCGATTTCAACGGCCAAGCATCTGATGCACAAGGTGTTCTGAACGTGGATCTGGCCGTAGGAAGGAAAACCATCCCTACGACATTCTTCATTGTCGATAGCAAAAGCACTTACGCTGTCCTGCTAGGGAGAGATTGGATCTACGCCAACTGTTGCATTCCATCTATGATGCACCAATGCCTAATACAGTGGGATGGAGATGAAGTAGAAGTCGTCCATGCAGACGATACAGCCAAGGTTTCAACGGCTGGCATGAACGTTTGGGAGACAGAAGGCCAAGAGCCACTCTCAGGCATCACTTTGGACGACTGCGAGAACATCGACGTGTCAAAAAACGGGGTGAGGCTGGTCTTATCCACTGGCCTGACCGTGTAACAAGAGCAAAGTCTATGAACGTACATGGGAAGGCCGATCCTTGTGATCGGCCCCAAAAAATAAAAAGTAATGATCTTATCTCAAGCATGTCACGTAGTCATAGTGAAGCACGAACAAGATGTAAACCTCTTTTAAGCAATGCAATCAAGATGGGGGCCGATTCCAGCAATCGGCCCATATTATCCTTGCCACACGTTTTCCCTGTGTTCAGTGTCGATCTAACAGGTGACGGAAAGCTAGGGTATGGGTTTACATCGGCTGATGAGCTAGAAGAAGTCGACATTGGTCCTGGGGATAAGCAACGACCAACCTTCATCAGCAAGAAGTTAGATCCACATCTCAGGAGCCGGATGATAGCTCTATTAAAAGAGTACCCAGATTGCTTTGCATGGGATTACACAGAGATGCCTGGTTTAGACAGGAGCATCATTGAGCATCGGCTCCCTCTCAAGAAAGGATTTCGGCCATTCCAACAACGAGCACGTCAGATGAAGGCCGAAATCCTCGAAGAAGTCAAGAAAGAGATCGAGAAAATGTTAGCCGCCGGGTTCATCAGGCCATGCAGGTATGCGGAATGGATCTCCGCATGTGTACTCGTGGAGAAAAAGGACGGCCGATGGCGTGTGGCCATAGATTTTCGAGATCTTAACGAGCCACTCCAAAGGATGAATATCCAATGCCCGTGGCGGAAACATTAATCAACGCAGACCGCTGGCCACAAGGTGTTGAGTTTCATGGATGGCAATGCCGGCTACAACCAGATTTTCATGGCCCCGAAGATATACACAAGACCGCATTCCGAGTACCAGGATCGATGGGCTTATTCGAATATGTGGTCATGACTTTTGGTTTGAAGAATGCCGGTGCAACGTACCAACGAGCCATGAATTATATTTTTCATGATCCGATCGGCAAGTTGGTGGAAATCTACATCGATGACGTGGTGGTCAAGTCTGTCTCCATGGAAGGACACTTGGATGATTTGCGACGCATCCTAGACTGAACTCGGAAGTTCGGACTTAGAATGAATCCAAAGAAGTGTGCCTTTGGTGTGACGGCCGGTCAGTTCCTAGGTTTTCTTGTTCATGAACGAGGAATTGAGATCGGCCTGAAAAGTCAAGAGGCAGTACGTACCATGCAGCCGCCTACCACGAAGAAGGAGCTCCAACGTCTGATCGGCAAGATCAATTTCGTCCGGCGATTCATCTCTAATCTCTCAGGACGAATTGAGCCGTTCATGGCGTTGGTCAAGATTAAATCTGATGACGAGTTTCACCGGGGGCGAACAGCAAGCAGGCGTTTGACGAGATTAAGCGGTATCTAACAACACCGCCCGTGCTAGTTCCGCCTCGACGAGACAGAGCCGTTCTACATCTACCTATCGGTAGGCCGACACGTCCATTGCTTCGTGGTGGTGCAACTCTATGAGGGCGTTGAAAAGGTTGTATTCTACCTCGACAGAAGGATGTTGGATGCAGAGACAAGGTATCCCGAGGTCGAGAAGTTATGCCTCCGCTCTGTTCTTCACCTGCACCAAGCTCCATCACATCCTTTTGACAGCAGAAATCATCGTCATATGCAAGTCAGACGTTGTCAAGCACATGCTGTCGGCTCCTGTTTTGAAAGGCCGACTTGGTAAGTGGATGTTTGCGCTATCGGAGTTTGATCTCCGGTATCAGCCTGCAAAAGTAGTCAAGGGACAAGCGTTGGCCGATCTCATAGCTGAACGGATCAATACTAATATAGCAGCACTATCTATACGTGCATGGGGTATGTTCTTCGATGGATCGGCTTGTGACGATGGTTGTGGCATCGGCATTCTGCTCGTGTCGCCTCGGGGGGCAACATACTCCTTCTCCATCAGACTATCTACTCCTTGCACAAACAACGTCGCCGAGTATGAGGCGAGTACGCAAGGGACTCGGAGTTGCTGCTGGAAGCCGGGCGAAGCGGTGGAGCTTTTTGGAGACTTGAAGTTGGTAATTTACCAGCTCACGGACGAATACAAGTGCGAGAGTGAGTCGCTCTTCCCATATTGGATGGAATGTCGTGAGCTGATGACACATTTTCGGTACATCAATTTCAATTGGGTCCCAAGATCTCAGAATACCGACGCCAATGATCTCGCGCAAATGGCGTCAGGGTACAAGGACATACCAGACGGGTCAGAAGTTCAGGTGCAGTTCCTGGAACAGGATGATTGGAGAGCCGATATCTTCAATTACTTGAAGGATTCGGCTCGGGGGCACCTAAACGGATAAGATACAAGGCCATGAAATATGTCCTTATAGGAGATGACATGTTCTACGGGACGTTGGAAGGGTTACTACTCAAGTGCCGGGACCAACCGAGTCTAATCGGCTCTTACATGAGGTGCATGAAGGCGCTCGTGGAACTCACCAATCGGCTCATAAGATGAAGTGGCTGATTAGGCGATCAGGGTTTTATTGGCCCACTATGCTTGAAGATTTCTTCAAGTACTACAAGGGATGCCAAGCGTGTCAGATGTTCGGGAAAATCCAGATGGTACCCGCATCAGCAATGAATCCCATCATCAAGCCTTGGCCATTCCGAGGTTGGGGTATGGATATGATCGGCAAAATCCATCCTGCGTCAAGCAAAAGCCACGAGTGGATACTGGCCATTACAGATTACTTCACCAAATGGGTGGAGAACCCTAGGGTGTGGCATGAAACACTGTCAGAAGCTTTGTGGGCCTACCGCATGTCATGCCATGAAGCCATAAAGACTTCGCCTTACTAGCTTGTCTATGGGCAGGAAGCCGTATTGCCTTGGGAAATTACAGCTGGATCAAGACGTGTCACGTTTCAGAATGATCTAACAGCTGAAGAATATGCAGCTTTGATGAGTGACACTATTGAGGATGCAACGGAACTTAGACTTTGGTCGTTGGAAAAGATTAAAGAGAATAAAGCCGAGGTGGCTCGTGCATACAATAAGAAGGTGAGACCAAAGGAGTTCCAAGTTGGTGATCTAGTGTGGGAAGCCGTGTTGCCATTAGGAACCAAAGATAAAGCATATGGCAAATGGTCTCCTAATTGGCACGGTCCATACAAGGTCGTTCAAGCCTTGAAGGGTAATGCATACATGCTGGAGCAGCTGGACGGCGCTAAGTTCCCGATGAGCTGTCAATGGTCAGCATCTCAAGAAATATTTCCCAAGCATGTGGGATGACCAGTAAAATGGGGGCCGATTCAAGAAATCGGCCAGTAAAAAAAAAAGTTTTATATACAAATCATAGCCGATGCGCAGACATCGACTTGAGAAATATAGATATCAGTACAGCCGACGCATGGACATCGACTTTAGAATAATGAAAAAGCCGATGCATTACCATCGACTCTAGACAGAACAAGCTCGATTGAAGCGAGGTTAGCGAGTCGGGTTCAAGCCGAGCCCATGGCATTTGAGATGATTTTCTCGATTGGATTTGCTGAATCTGTGCGTTTGGAATTTGAGGTTGGCGTGGACACAAATTGGATCTGTTGACCGTGTGAACAGGCAACTTTTATGGCTTTAGAGCATGTTTATGGCATAAGCCGATGCTCTGCCATCGGTTCTTTGTGCATTGATTTCATTTGACAATCGGCAAAATCGACAAAGAAGCCAAATTAATTGGGGAATATTTCTTCATTAATAAAGGATTTCTTACAGAGAAAGAGCTGATTGCTCAAGGAAGGAAGAACAAAAGAAGGGCCTATTGGCCAATCTACTACTACTAGGCCTATACTAGTAGATCCTAGTCTACGGGCCGTTGCTGCCCTCGTCGTCGTCGGAGCTCTCGTCGGCGCTGCTGCTGGCGGGCTCCTCGTCACTGCTCCAGCGGCCCCCAGGGGGGGCCTCGTCATCTTCATCGTCGACGTCGTCGTCGTCGTCGTCGTCATCATCATCTGACCCGGCGCGGAACCGCTTCGCCGGTGGGTAATCCTCGAGGGAGTCGGTGTCGTCGTCTTCCTCCTCCTCTTCCTCGGAGAAGGTGTACCCGTCCCAGGAGAACGAGTCATCCTCGCTCTCCGATTCCAGTTCCCCGTCGGCGAGGAACTGGAGCTCTTCGTCTCCGCTGGTCAAGGACTTGTCGTCCTCGGACCAAACGGAGGAGGCGTGGTCCTCCTGGTCCCACTCTCCTGGTCCCGTTGTGGCGTCGGTATTCTGAGATCTTGGGACCCAATTGAAATTGATGTACCGAAAATGTGTCATCAGCTCACGACATTCCATCCAATATGGGAAGAGCGACTCACTCTCGCACTTGTATTCGTCCGTGAGCTGGTAAATTACCAACTTCGAGCATCCAAAAAGCTCCACCGCTTCTGCCCCTGCTTCCAGCAGCAACTCCAGTCCCTTGCGTACTGCCTCATACTCAGCGACATTGTTTGTGCAAGGAGTAGATAGTCTGATGGAGAAGGAGTATGTTGCCCCCCGAGGCGACACGAGCAGATTACCGATGCCACAACCATCGTCACAAGCCGATCCATCGAAGAACATAGCCCATGCACGTATAGATAGTGTTGCTATATTAGTATTGATCCGTTTAGCTATGAGATCGGCCAACGCTTGTCCCTTGACTGCTTTTGCAGGCTGATACCGGAGATCAAACTCCGATAGCGCAAACATCCACTTACCAAGTCGGCCTTTCAAAACGGGAGCCGACAGCATGTGCTTGACAACGTCTGACTTGCATATGACGATGATTTCTGCTGTCAAAAGGATGTGATGGAGCTTGGTGCAGGTGAAGAACAGGCAGAGGCATAACTTCTCGACCTCGGGATACCTTGTCTCTGCATCCAACATCCTTCTGCTGAGGTAGAATACAACCTTTTCACCGCCCTCGTAGAGTTGCACCACCACTGAAGCAATGGACGTGTCAGCTACCGATAGGTAGATGTAGAACGTCCTGTCCTGCTGAGGCGGAACTAGCACAGGCGGTGTTGTTAGATACCGCTTAATCTCGTCAAACGCCTGCTGCTGTTCTGCCCCCCCTGAAACTCGTCATCAGATTTAATCTTGACCAACGCCATGAACGGCTCAATTCGTCCTGAGAGATTAGAGATGAATCGCCGGACGAAATTGATCTTGCCGATCAGACGTTGGAGCTCCTTCTTCGTGGTAGGCGGCTGCATGGTGATAACACATGCTTCCGTCCATGCAACCCTTAGACGTCTAGCCGTCCTTACACCTTTCTTAGGTGTAAGGGCGGCACCTTGCTTGATCATTGTTTAGTAGATCCGATCCGTTATGATTTCTCCTTGATTCTTCAGGGATTAGTTTAATATCTACATAGTTAGGCCTTACAAACGGGTTGAAAGATCCAGTGGTACGTAGGGTGTAGTTTGCTAACCCTAGACAAGATGTTCCGGGGATCAACTTAATGTTGGTTTTTAGGCCTTGTCTAGGGTCTGTTTATTATCACCGTGCGTAGCTGCCATGCTCAATCACGAGTAGGATGTTCCGATTATGTGGTGAAAACCCTAAATCGCTGTAGGTCGTTTTAGCTACATATTGATCAAGCAGGACCACCATGTGATCGTAGACCTCATACGAACCATGGGTGGATCGGCTCCTTGAGCCGTTTCACAGGACAACCTGAGAGCCGATCGAGGCTCGTATTTAATGTTTACGTGTATGCCATGCAGGAAACTAAGCGAAGCAAATCCATCACCTTCCTGATCAGGCATAGATCAGGTGGCACGCCCTTGCACCAGCATCGGGACGTGCGTACCAGGAGCTTTGCGGGCCGTCGCTCGGAGGGACCAGGGCCAGCCGCAGCCCTAAGGTTGTTCCCGGCTCTTCGTGTTGCCAGCCGTAGCTCGCCGGTGGGTTTCGGACAGTCTTCGACATCAACTGCATCGCCATCTACATCTGAGATGGCGGAAGGTACTCCAGTCACGTACGAGGATCTGCCCGAGGAGCTCAAGAAGAAGTATGACGACGTCAAAGCTATCCTCGAGGCCGACCTCATCGGCTCTTTCCACAGGACTCGCTCGCATGGCATCAGGTGGAGAGGGTTCACACCGGAAGGCGCGCTCGATGGAGTGGACCTGTCCACCCCTTCAGAAGAACGCACCAGGTCCTTGCGTCAGGAGATCAATTTCATGGTAGCTCATTCGCTACACCGCCATTCTGAGAGCCAGGTGAACACTTTGGAGTGTGTCGCCCTTCGGGTGCTCCATGAAATCTTGAGGCATCAGTACTCTTCGTCAGGACCTGCTCTAGGGACTCACCAAGGAGAGCTACCACTCCAGAGCCGACCACCGCTGCCGTTCGCGCTGGCAGCACCAGAGGTGCCGAGTACACCGGCATTCGTCGTCTACAAGATCGGTGGCGATCCTAGCGATTACCAGTTCTTGTATGAGGCGCCTAAGGAGATCCCTCACGGATACACGTGCACATACGTGCCAGACAGCAGTAACTGGGCACTCATGAACCAGGCTGCAACAGCAGGGACTTCTGGAACAGCAGGAGGAGCCTCTGGATCAGATCTTGAGAAGCAGACGTGGCTAGCTAAGTACGCCACACCAACGAATGTCCAGAGCTCAACTCCTGCAGCTAGCTCAGATCTTGAGAAGCAAGCGTGGCTAGCTAAGTATGCCACACCAGCGAATCTTCAGAGCTCCACTCCTGCAGCTAGCACTGCGGATCAGATCAGCACGATCTTGAGAGACCAGTTCGGCATGGTGCCGAAAAGGAGGGCAATCGGCTATTCCAAGCCGTACCCCAACGACTACGATTTGATCCCACTACCACCCAAATATCGGCTCCCTGAATTCTCCAAGTTTAGTGGGTCAGATGGCTCCAGCTCTATCGAGCATGTAAGCCGATATTTGGCGCAGCTTGGGCACGATCTCAGCCGCGGATGCACTACGCGTGAGGTTCTTCGCACGGTCCCTCACAGGATCGGCTTTTGGGTGGTACACATCACCGCCACCGGATTCGATCCGGACTTGGAAGCAGTTGGAGGAACAATTCCACATGCAGTATCACTCAGAAGCTTCCGAGGCTGGCATAGCCGATCTAGCACAAGTACGTCAGAAGCGCGGAGAAACAGTGTCAGAGTACATCCAGCGCTTCAGGACCGTGAGGAACCGATGTTATTCGGCTCGTTTGACTGAAAAACAAGCAGTCGAGTTGGCGGTGGTGGGTCTTGATGTCTACACCCCCTCCTTTTCCTGTAGACAGTGTTGGGCCTCCAAGAGCAGAGGTTTGTAGAACAGCAGCAAGTTTTCCCTTAAGTGGATCACCCAAGGTTTATCGAACTCAGGGAGTAAGATGTCAAAGATATCCCTCTCATGCAACCTTGCAACCACAAAGCAAGAAGTCTCTTGTGTCCCCAACACACCTAATAGGTGCACTAGTTCGGCGAAGAGATAGTGAAATACAGGGGGTATAAATAAGTATGAGCAGTAGCAACGGCACCAGGAAAGTGCTTTGCCCAGGACAGTAAACAAGCAGTAGTAACGCAGCAGTAGTAACGCAGTAAAACAGTAAACAAGCAGCGATAGCAGATATTTAGGAACAAGGCCTAGGGATCAGACTTTCACTAGTGGACACTCTCAACTTTGATCACATAACGAGAATAGATAAATGCATACTCTACACTCTTGTTGGATGATGAACACATTGCGTAGGATTACACGAACCCTCAATGCCGGAGTTAACAAGCTCCACAATTCAATGTTCATATTTAAATAACCTTAGAGTGCATGAAAGATCAATACGACTAAACCAAGTACTAACATAGCATGCACACTGTCACCTTCATGCTAAGAAAGGAGGCATAGATCATATCAATACTATCATAGCAATAGTTAAATTCATAATCTACAAGAGATCATAATCATAGCATAAACCAAGTACTAACACGGATGCACACACTGTCACCATTACACTTTGCAGGAGGCATAAAACTACTTTAATAACATTGCTAGAGTAGCACATAGATAAATTGTGATACAAAGCACATTGCAATCATAAAGAGATATAAATAAGCACTTCACTATGCCATCCATAACAGTGAATAAGTATTCTGTGAAATATAGCCTAAGAGACCCACACGGTGCACACACTCGTCACCTTTACACACGTGGGACAAGGAGTCTCCGGAGATCACATAAGTAAAATTCACTTGACTAGCATAACGACATCTAGATTACAAGCATCATCATATGAATCTCAATCATGTAAGGCAGCTCATGAGATTATTGTATTGAAGTACATAGGAGAGAGATGAACCACATAGCTACCGGTACAGCCCCGAGCCTCGATGGAGAACTACTCCCTCCTCATGGGAGCAGCAGCGGTGATGAAGATGGCGGTGGAGATGGCAGCGGTGTCGATGGAGGAGCCTTCCGGGGCACTTCCCCGTTCCGGCGGCGTACCGCAACGGAGACTCTCGTCCCCGGATCTTGGCTTCGCGATGGCGGCGGCTCTGGAAGGTTTCTCGTACCGTGGCTTTTCCGTGTCGAGGTTTTAGGTCGAGGGCCCTTAAATAGGCGAAGAGGCGGCGCCAGAAGGTCGAAGGGGCGCCGACACTATAGGGCGGCGCGGCCAGGGCCTGGGTCGCGCTGGCCTATGGTCTGGGGGCCCAGTGCCCCCCCTCTGGTCCTTCTCGTGTGTTCTGGATGCTTCCGGGCAAAATAGGAACCTGGGCGTTGATTTCGTCCGATTCCGAGAATATTTCTTTACTAGGATTTCGAAACCAAAAACAGCAGTAACAAAGAATCGGCACTTCGGCATCTTGTTAATAGGTTAGTTCCGTAAAATGCACAAATATGACATAAAGTGTGCATAAAACATGTAGATATCATCAATAATGTGGCATGGAACATAAGAAATTATCGATACGTCGGAGACGTATCAGCATCCCCAAGCTTAGTTTCGCTCGTCCCGAAGCGGTAAACGATAAACAAAGATAATTTCTGGAGTGACATGCCATCATAAACTTGATCATATTGTAAACATATGTAATGAATGCAGCGATCAAAACAATGTATATGACATGAGTAAACAAGTGAATCATATAGCAAAGACTTTTCATGAATAGTACTTCAAGACAAGCATCAATAAGTCTTGCATAAGAGTTAACTCATAAAGCAATAATTCAAAGTAAAAGCATTGAAGCAACACAAAGGAAGATTAAGTTTCAGCGGTTGCTTTCAACTTGTAACATGTATATCTCATGGATATTGTCAACATAGAGTAATATAATAAGTGCAATATGCAAGTATGTAGGAATCAATGCACATCTCACACAAGTGTTTGCTTCTTGAGGTGGAGAGAAATAGGTGAACTGACTCAACATAAAAGTAAAAGAATGGCCCTTCGCAGAGGGAAGCATTGATTGCTATATTTGTGCTAGAGCTTTGGTTTTGAAAACAAGAAGCAATTTTGTCAACGGTAGTAATAAAGCATATGAGTTATGTAAATTATATCTTACAAGTTGCAAGCCTCATGCATAGTATACTAATAGTGCCCGCACCTTGTCCTAATTAGCTTGGATTACCGGGATTATCATTGCAATACACATGTTTTAACCAAGTGTCACAAAGGGGTACCTCTATGCCGTCTGTACAAAGGTCTAAGGAGAAAGTTCGCATTGGATTTCTCGCTTTTGATTATTCTCAACTTAGACATCCATACCGGGACAACATAGACAACAGATAATGGACTCATCTTTAATGCATAAGCATGTAGCAACAATTAATAATTTTCTCATATGAGATTGAGGATATATGTCCAAAACTGAAACTTCCACCATGAATCATGGCTTTAGTTAGCAGCCCAATGTTCTTCTCTAACAATATGCATGCTTAACCATAAGGTGGTAGATCGCTCTTACTTCAGACAAGACGAACATGCATAGCAACTCACATGAAATTCAACAAAGAGTAATTGATGGCGTCCCCGATGAACATGGTTATCGCACAACAAGCAACTTAATAAGAGATAAAGTGCATAAGTACATATTCAATACCACAATAGTTTTTAAGCTATTTGTCCCATGAGCTATATATTGTAAAGGTGAAGAGTGGAAATTTAAAGGTAGCACTCAAGCAATTTACTTTGGAATGGCGGAGAAATACCATGTAGTAGGTAGGTATGGTGGACACAAATGGCATAGTGGTTGGCTCAAATATTTGGATGCATGAGAAGTATTCCCTCTCGATACAAGTTTTAGGCTAGCAAGGTTATTTGAAACAAACACAAGGATGAACCGGTGCAGCAAAGCTTACATAAAAGACATATTGAAAACATTATAAGACTCTACACCGTCTTCCTTGTTGTTCAAACTCAATACTAGAAATTATCTAGACCTTAGAGAGACCAAATATGCAAACCAAATTTTAGCATGCTCTATGTATTTCTTCATTAATGGGTGCAAAGTATATGATGCAAGAGCTTAAACATGAGCACAACAATTGCCAAGTATCACATTATCCAAGACATTATAGCAATTACTACATGTATCATTTTCCAATTCCAACCATATAACAATTTAACGAAGAAGAAACTTCGCCATGAAAATTAAAAGCTAAGAACACATGTGTTCATATGCAACAGCGGAGCGTGTCTCTCTCCCACCCAAGCATGATGTAATCCAATTTATTCAAACACAAACAAAAATAAAAGCATACAGACGCTCCAAGTAAAGCACATAAGATGTGACCGAATAAAAATATAGTTTCAAGAGAGGAACCTGATAATGTTGTCGATGAAGAAGGGGATGCCTTGGGCATCCCCAAGCTTAGACGCTTGAGTCTTCTTGATATATGCAGGGCTGAACCACCGGGGCATCCCCAAGCTTAGAGCTTTCACTCTTCTTGATCATAGTATATCATCCTCCTCTCTTGACCCTTGAAAACTTCCTTCACACCAAACTTCTCATAAACTTCATTAGAGGGGTTAGTACATAATCAAAAACTCACATGTTCAGAGGTGACACAATCATTCTTAACACTTCTGGACATTGCTCAAAGCTACCTGGAAGGTAATGGAACAAAGAAATCCACCCAACACAGCAAAAGAAGCAATGCGAAATAAAAGGCAGAATCTGTCAAAACAGAACAGTCCGTAAAGACGAATTTTTAATAAATACTTCCGTTGCTCAGATCAGAAAACTCAAAACTAATGAAAGTTGCGTACATATCTGAGGAATACGCACGTAAATTGACATATTTTTCTGAGTTACCTACAGAGAAAACAGCCCAGATTCGTGACAGATAGAAATCTGTTTCTGCGCAGAAATCCAAATCTAGTATCAACCTTCGATTAGAGGCTTCACTTGGCACAACAAAACGCAAAACTAAGATAAGGAGAGGTTGCTACAGTAGTAAACAACTTCCAAGACACAAATATAAAACAAAGTACCGTAGCAAAATAACACATGGGTTATCTCCCAAGAAGTTCTTTCTTTATAGCCATTAAGATGGGCTCAGCAGGTTTAATGATGCACTCGCAAGAAATAGTATTTGAAGCAAAAGAGAGCATCAAGAGGCAAATTAAAAACACATTTAAGTCTAACATGCTTCCTATGCATAGGAATCTTGTAAATAAACAAGTTCATGAAGAGCAAAGTAACAAGCATAGGAAGATAAAACAAGTGTAGCTTGAAAAATTTCAGCACATAGAGAGGTGTTTTAGTAACATGAAAATTTCTACAACCATATTTTCCTCTCTCATAGTAACTTTCAGTAGCATCATGAGCAAACTCAACAATATAACTATCACATAAAGCATTCTTATCATGAGTCTTATGCATAAAATTATTACTCTCCACATAGGCATAATCAATTTTATTAGTTGTAGTGGGAGCAAATTCAACAAAGTAGCTATCAAATATAGGAGGCATATTGTAATCATAATCAAATTTATCCTCCATAACAGGTGGCAACAAAAGACTACTATCATTATAATCATCATAAATAGGAGGCAAAGTATCATCAAAGAAAATTTTCTACTCAATGCTTGGGGGACTAAAAAGATCATGAAAACCAGACTTCCCCAAGCTTAGAACTTTCTATATCATTATCAACAATGGTGTTCAAAGCGTTCATACTAATATTACTACCAAGCATGCAAATAAGATTCCATAGGTTTTTTAATTTTCGCATCAAACAATCCATGTTTTAAATCAGGAAATAGCATAAGAAGCTCATTTTTGTCCATTATGCCAAACTAGTGTAAACAAGAAACAAAAAGATGCAATTGCAGGATCTAAAGGAAATAGCTTTGAGTACTTACGGCGCCGGAAAATAGCTTAGTAGCCAAGATCCGGAGTGTGAGTACCTTTTACCCTTCCTCCCCGACAACGGCGCCGTAAAAGTAGCTTGATGTCTACGCCCTCCTTTTCTCGTAGACAAGTGTTGGGCCTCCAAGAGCGAGAGGTTTGTAGAACAGCAGCAAGTTTTCCCTTAAGTGGATCACCCAAGGTTTATCGAACTCAGGGAGGAAGAGGTCAAAGATATCCCTCTCATACAACCCTGCAACCACAAAGCAAGAAGTCTCTTGTGTCCCCAACACACCTAATAGGTGCACTAGTTCGGCGAAGAGATAGTGAAATACAAGGTGGTATAAATAAGTATGAGCAGAGCAACGGCACCGTGAAAGTGCTTTGCCCGAGACAAGAAACAAGCAGTAGTAACGCTAGAAGCAGTAGTAACGCAAAGAAAACAAGAAACAAGCAGCGATAGCAGTATTTAGGAACAAGGCCTAGGGATCAGACTTTCACTAGTGGACACTCTCAACTTTGATCACATAACAGAATAGATAAATGCATACTCTACACTCTTGTTGCATGATGAACACATTGCGTAGGATTACACGAACCCTCAATGCCGGAGTTAACAAGCTGCACAATTCAATGTTCATATTTAAATAACCTTAGAGTGCATGAAAGATCAATACGACTAAACCAAGTACTAACATAGCATGCACACTGTCTCCTTCATGCTAAGAAAGGAGGCATAGATCATATCAATACTATCATAGCAATAGTTAACTTCATAATCTACAAGAGATCATAATCATAGCATAAACCAAGTACTAACACGGATGCACACACTGTCACCATTACACCGTGCAGGAGGCATAAAACTACTTTAATAACATTGCTAGAGTAGCACATAGATAAATTGTGATACAAAGCACATTGCAATCATAAAGAGATATAAATAAGCACTTCACTATGCCATCCATAACAGTGAATAAGTATTCCGTGAAATATAGCCTAAGAGACCCACACGGTGCACACACTCGTCACCTTTACACACGTGGGACAAGGAGTCTCCGGAGATCACATAAGTAAAATTCACTTGACTAGCATAACGACATCTAGATTACAAGCATCATCATATGAATCTCAATCATGTAAGGCAGCTCATGAGATTATTGTATTGAAGTACATAGGAGAGAGATGAACCACATAGCTACCGGCACAGCCCCGAGCCTCGATGGAGAACTACTCCCTCCTCATGGGAGCAGCAAGCGGTGATGAAGATGGCGGTGGAGATGGCAGCGGTGTCGATGGAGGAGCCTTCCGGGGGCACTTCCCCGTTCCGGCGGCGTGCCGGAACGAGACTCTCGTCCCCCGCATCTTGGCTTCGCGATGGCGGCGGCTCTGGAAGGTTTCTCGTACCGTGGCTTTTCCGTATCGAGGTTTTAGGTCGAGGGCCCTTAAATAGGCGAAGAGGCGGCGTCAGAAGGTCGAAGGGGCGCCGACACTATAGGGCGGCGCGGCCAGGGCCTGGGCCGCGCCGGCCTATGGTCTGGGGGCCCAGTGCCCCCCCCCCCCCCTGGTCCTTCTCGTGTGTTCTGGATGCTTCCGGGCAAAATAGGAACCTGGGCGTTGATTTCGTCCGATTCCGAGAATATTTCTTTACTAGGATTTCTGAAACCAAAAACAGCAGAAAATAGCAACTGGCACTTCGGCATCTTGTTAATAGGTTAGTTCCAGAAAATGCACAAATATGACATAAAGTGTGCATAAAACATGTAGATATCATCAATAATGTGGCATGGAACATAAGAAATTATTGATACGTCGGAGACGTATCAGGTCTCGCATCACCGATCAAGGATATGGCTTCCCAAGCAGACTACCCTTCACTGGCGCACATGGTTCAGAAACTGTCATTATATGAACAGCGCCACCCAGAGCTGTACCAGGACAAGTTCAAGCGTGCAGTAGTCCTGGTTGAGACAGAGAGGAAGATGAAGGGTCCGCGGGAGATCAAGAGGTAGCAGTGGCTGAATGGACTCGGGGGCAACCCCCGTGTCCCGCAAATGGGTTAAGCCACAAGGTCCGCCCCGCAGGGTTTAATTTTGACGTAACTAAAGCTGAGCAAATTTTTGACCTCTTACTTAAGGAGAAGCAGCTGAAGTTACCCGAAGGCCTCAAAATCCCCACGGTACAGGAGCTGAACGGGAAGCCATACTGCAAATGGCATAACACGTTCTCCCATACCACCAACGACTGCAGGGTGTGGCGTCAGCAGATCCAAATGGCGATAGAACAAGGACGTCTAATTTTCAACCAATACGCCATGAAAGTCGACACACACCCCTTCCCCGCCGTTAACACGGTGGAGTACGCTTACCCCGAAGGGTGCCAGCCAGGTTTCTCGTTGAGCATTAACATGGTCAAGCCTGGGCACCACTCTGGTAAGGACAAAGGCGAGGGCAGCCGCTCTCGTACCAAGGATAAAGAAGAAGCCGCTCCACGCGATCGGCTCCGGCACGATGGCAAACGCTACATCACAGAGGGAGAAGTAAAGAATGTGCGATATCAACGACCTCTCTCTGATCATCTCCTCAACAAATATGTAAGTCAGTACGACCAGCGCCGGCGGTACAACAGCGATGATGAAAGGGATCGTCTAGCCAGCGGTGGACGCCAGGAGACATCGTCGGCATGATCGCGATGAGGAGAGATACGAGCGCCGTGCCAAGGAAAGGTCAGGAGAACAAGACGACGTGGACAAGCACTGGGACTGTCCTTTCTTCAAACACTGCTGGGATTCAGGAATGAGCCGATTGCCTACAATCGGCAACTGCCGAGAATGTAGGCAGAAGAAGAAGGGTGCAACAGACGTGTCAGTGTTCAAACGTCTAGGGCCTCTCCCATCTAGGAACAAGCAAGTCGAGTCCTCTCGGGAAGAAGACCTCGAGGAGTTAGAAGATGACTACGAAGAAGAAGAGGACAGGTACCACCGGCCAAGGTGGTGCCCCGATGGACTCGGCCGTTCCCAAAAGCGTAGGGTTCAGCGGCTGCGTGGCTTGGAGGAAGCCGAAAGGTTATACCCGCACACGCTAAGGAAGGCGCGGCCGGATCTGGCCGCGAAAATTCAACGAACTCTGGACGAAGAGGGTCGACCACAAAAGATGGAGTGGCGCCCCAAGCAAAGGAAAGCCGATGATGAGACATCGGCTAGTACAAACATGGTGTTCATCCTTCCAGCGGAGTTTTGTGCTCCAGGATTAGACGAAGCACCTGTGGCAGAACTTGACTGCGGCCCACGGCCGTTTATCTTTGAGAAGCCACGTGAAAGAAGCTACAGACACCTAAAGGCCCTGTACTTACGAGGTTATATCAATGGACAGCCTGTCAATAGGATGCTGGTGGACACCGGAGCGGCGGTCAACATCATGCCATACTCCATGCTACGTCGGTTGGGACGCTCTAGCTTGGATCTGATCAAGACCAACGTTACACTGAGCGATTTCAACGGCCAAGTATCTGATGCACAAGGTGTTCTGAACGTGGATCTGACCGTAGGGAGGAAGACCATCCCTACGACATTCTTCATTGTCGATAGCAAGAGCACTTACGCTGTCCTGCTAGGGAGAGATTGGATCCACGCCAACTGTTGCATTCCATCTACGATGCACCAATGCCTAATACAGTGGGATGGAGATGAGGTAGAAGTCGTCCAGGCAGACGATACAGCCGAGATTTCAACGGCTGGCATGAACGTTTGGGAGACGGAAGGCCAAGAGCCACTATCAGGCATCACTTTGGACGACTGCGAGTACATCGACGTGTCAAAAAACGGGGTGAGGCTGGTCTTATCCACTGGCCTAACCGTGTAACAGGAGCAAAGTCTATGAACGTACATGGGAAGGCCGATCCTTGTGATCGGCCCCAAAAAATAAAAAGTAATGATCTTGTCTCAAGCATGTCACGTAGTCATAGTGAAGCACGAACAAGATGTAAACCTCTTTTAAGCAATGCAATCAAGATGGGGGCCGATTCCAGCAATCGGCCCATATTATCCTTGCCACACGTTTTCCCTGTGTTCAGTGTCGATCTAACGAGAGACGGAAAGCTAGGGTATGGGTTTACATCGGCCGATGAGCTAGAAGAAGTCGACATTGGTCCCGGGGATAAGCCACGACCAACCTTCATCGACAAGAAGTTAGATCCACATCTCAAGAGCCGATGATAGCTCTATTAAAAGAGTACCCGGATTGCTTTGCATGGGATTACACAGAGATGCCCGGGTTTAGACAGGAGCATCATTGAGCATCGGCTCCCTCTCAAGAAAGGATTTCGGCCATTCCAACAACGAGCATGTCAGATGAAGGCCGAAATCCTCGAAGAAGTCAAGAAAGAGATCGAGAAAATGTTAGCCGCCGGGTTCATCAGGCCATGCAGGTATGCTGAATGGATCTCCAGTATTGTACCCGTGGAGAAAAAGGACGGCCGATGGCGTGTGGTCATAGATTTTCGAGATCTTAACAGAGCCACTCCAAAGGATGAATATCCAATGCCTGTGGCAGAAACATTAATCAACGCAGTTGCTGGCCACAAGGTGTTGAGTTTCATGGATGCCAATGCCGGCTACAACCAGATTTTCATGGCCCCGTAAGATATACACAAGACTGCATTCCGAGTACCAGGATCAGTGGGCTTGTTCGAATATGTGGTCATGACTTTTGGTTTGAAGTATGCCGGTGCAACATACCAACGAGCCATGAATTATATTTTTCATGATCTGATCGGCAAGTTGGTGGAAATCTACATCGATGATGTGGTGGTCAAGACCGTCTCCATGGAAGGACACTTAGATGATTTGCGACGCATCCTAGACCGAACTCGGAAGTTCGGACTCAGAATGAATCCAAAGAAGTGTGCCTTTGGTGTGACGGCCGGTCAGTTCCTAGGTTTTCTTGTTCATGAACGAGGAATTGAGATCGGCCTGAAAAGTCAGGAGGCAGTACGTACCATGCAGCCGCCTACCACGAAGAAGGAGCTCCAACGTCTGATCGGCAAGATCAATTTCGTCCGGCGATTCATCTCTAATCTCTCAGGACGAATTGAGCCGTTCATGGCGTTGGTCAAGATTAAATCTGATGACGAGTTTCACTGGGGGGCAGAAAAGCAGCGAGCGTTTGACGAGATTAAGCGGTATCTAACAACACCGCTCGTGCTAGTTCCGCCTCGGCAGGACGAGCCGTTCTACATCTACCTATCGGTAGCTGACACGTCCATTGCTTCGGTGGTGGTGCAACTCTACGAGGGCGTTGAAAAGGTTGTATTCTACCTCAGCAGAAGGATGTTGGATGCAGAGACAAGGTATCCTGAGGTCGAGAAGTTATGCCTCTGCCTGTTCTTCACCTGCACCAAGCTCCATCACATCCTTTTGACAGCAGAAATCATTGTCATATGCAAATCAGACGTTGTCAAGCACATGCTGTTGGCTCCTGTTTTGAAAGGCTGACTTGGTAAGTGGATGTTTGCGCTATCGGAGTTTGATCTCCGGTATCAGCCTGCAAAAGCAGTCAAGGGACAAGCGTTGGCCGATCTCATAGCTAAACGGATCAATACTAATATAGCAACACTATCTATACGTGCATGGGCTATGTTCTTCGATGGATCGGCTTGTGACGATGGTTGTGGCATCGGCATTCTGCTCGTGTCGCCTCGGGGGGCAACATACTCCTTCTCCATCAGACTATCTACTCCTTGCACAAACAATGTCGCTGAGTATGAGGCAGTACGCAAGGGACTGGAGTTGCTGCTGGAAGCCGGGCGAAGCGGTGGAGCTTTTTGGAGACTCGAAGTTGGTAATTTCCCAGCTCACGGACGAATACAAGTGCGAGAGTGAGTCGCTCTTCCCATATTGGATGGAATGTCGTGAGCTGATGACACATTTTCGGTACATAAATTTCAATTGGGTCCCAAGATCTCGAATACCGACGCCAATGATCTCGCGCAAATGGCGTCGTGGTACAAGGACATACCGGATGGAGTCGAAGTTCGAGTGCAGTTCTGGAACAGGATGATTGGAGAGCCGATATCTTCAATTACTTGAAGGATTCGGCTCGGGGGGCACCTAAACGGATAAGATACAAGGCCATGAAATATGTCCTTATAGGAGATGACATGTTCTACAGGACGTTGGAAGGGTTACTACTCAAGTGCTCGGGACCAACCGAGTCTAATCGGCTCTTACATGAGGTGCACGAAGGCGCTCGTGGAACTCACCAATCGGCTCATAAGATGAAGTGGCTGATTAGGCGATCGGGGTTTTATTGGCCCACTATGCTTGAGGATTGCTTCAAGTACTACAAGGGATGCCAAGCGTGTCGATGTTCGGGAAAATTCAGATGGTACCCGCATCGGCAATGAACCCCATCATCAAGCCTTGGCCATTCCGAGGTTGGGGCATGGATATGATCGGCAAAATCCATCCTCGCGTCGAGCAAAGGCCACGAGTGGATCCTGGCCATTACAGATTACTTCACCAAATGGGTGGAGGCCGTCCCTATGAAGAAGGTAAAATCAGAAGATGTTATCAAATTTGTGAAAGAACACGTCATTCATAGGTTCGGGATTCCCCAAACAATCACGACCGATGGAGGTTCGGTCTTTATTTCTAAAGAATTCAGAAAATTCTGCGATGACATGGGGATTAAGCTGATCCGATCATCTCCATATTATGCTCAAGCCAACGGGCAAGCTGAAGCGTCTAATCAGAGCCTGATCAAGCTGATCAAGAGAAAGATTGATGAGAACCCTAGGGTGTGGCATGAAACACTGTCAGAAGCTTTGTGGGCCTACCGCATGTCATGCCATGGAGCCATAAAGACTTCGCCTTACCACCTTGTCTATGGGCAGGAAGCCGTATTGCCTTGGGAAATTACGGCTGGATCAAGACGTGTCACGTTTCGTAATGATCTAACAACTGAAGAATATGCAGCTTTGATGAGTGACACTATTGAGGATGCAACGGAACTTAGACTTTGGTCGTTGGAAAAGATTAAAGAGAATAAAGCCAGGGTGGCTCGTGCATACAATAAGAAGGTGAGACCAAAGGAGTTCCAAGTTGGTGATCTAGTGTGGGAAGCCGTGTTGCCATTAGGAACCAAGGATAAAGCATATGGCAAATGGTCTCCTAATTGGCACGGTCCATACAAGGTCGTTCAAGCCTTGAAGGGTAATGCATACATGCTGGAGCAGCTGGACGGCGCTAAGTTCCCAGTAGCTGTCAATGGTCAGCATCTCAAGAAATATTTCCTAAGCATGTGGGATGACCAGTAAAATGGGGGCCGATTCAAGAAATCGGCCAGTAAAAAAAAGTTTTATATACAAATCATAGCCGATGCGCAGACATCGACTTGAGAAATATAGATATCAGTACAGCCGATGCATGGACATCGACTTTAGAATAATGAAAAAGCCGATGCATTACCATCGACTCTAGACGGAACAAGCTCGATTGAGCGGGTTAACAGATCGATGTTCATGCTGAGCCCATGGCATTTGAGATGATTTTCTCGATTGGATTTGCTGAATCTGTGCGTTTGGAATTTGAGGTTGGCGTGGACACAAATTGGATCTGTTGACCGTATGAACAGGCAACTTTTATGGCTTTAGAGCATGTTTATGGCATAAGGCGATGCTCTGCCATCGGTTCTTTGTGCATTGATTTCATTTGACAATCGGCAAAATCGACAAAGAAGCCAAATTAATTGGGGAATATTTCTTCATTAATAAAGGATTTCTTACAGAGAAAGAGCCGATTGCTCAAGGAAGGAAGAACAAAAGAAGGGCCTATTGGCCAATCTACTACTACTAGGCCTATACTAGTAGATCCTAGTCTACGGGCCGTTGCTGCCCTCGTCGTCGTCGGAGCTCTCATCGGCGCTGCTGCCGGCGGGCTCCTCGTCACTGCTCCAGCGGCCCCCAGGGGGGGCCTCGTCATCTTCATCGTCGACGTCGTCATCATCATCTGACCCGGCGCGGAACCGCTTCGCCGGCGGGTAATCCTCGAGGGAGTCGGTGTCGTCGTCTTCCTCCTCCTCTTCCTCGGAGAAGGTGTACCCGTCCCAGGAGAACGAGTCATCCTCACTCTCCGATTCCAGTTCCCCGTCGGCGAGGAACTGGGAGCTCTTCGTCTCCGCTGGTCAAGGACTTGTCGTCCTCGGACCAAACGGAGGAGGCGTGGTCCTCTGGTCCCACTCTTCTGGGGCGCGCCTGTTGTGCGCCCTCATCTGAGCAGCCACCGGGTCCCACTCCGGCGTCGGCTCACGGGATGAGGAGGAATCGAAGAATACCGACGAGCTGGAGGAGGATGAAGAGGAGAAGGACTGGGAGGAGAGATCCGATGAGGCGGAGGAGGAAGAGGAGGAAGCCATTGCTCTGGATTGGGAATTTTTGGGTGCCGATAGCCAGAACAGAGCAAGGGGATGAAGAGGCGAACTGTTCGGCGCGGTTAAATAAAGGGGATATAGTGGAGATTCAATGCCACAGGCGGTTTCCGAGGAGGTGGTGCCCAAATAAAAAAGAAAACAACGGTCAAATCACGCGGAGAAGTTGAGAAGGCGAGGCATCATGATGAAGGATACTACGACGGTTTTGCTTCGCTCACGACATGACCCGACGAAGAAAAGCGAGTGATTTTGGAATTATCAATTCCAAAACCAGGGGGCATGTGTTATCACCAGAATTTGACCGGATCGAGAGGTGGGCCGCGATCAAGGTTGGGCTTGAAGAATATACATGGAAGAAATACGTGAACCGGCCTTGTACACGAAGTTTAGGCGAGTTTGCCCTTGTATCTGTAAATATAATAGGATACGTGTCGGTTAGTTAGAGTTTGGCTCGTGCACGGTTGGGATTATTCCCACGTTAGAAAGTCTACGGACTATAAATATGTATCTAGGGTTATCAAGAAAAACAACAATCACGTTCATCACAAACCAATCTAGGCGCATCGCCGCCCCCTTGTTTTGAGGGTTTCTTCTGGGTAAGCATCATGCTGCCTAGATCGCATCTTGCGATCTAGGCAGTATACGTTTATTCGTCGTTCATGCGTTGCTCGTACTGAAGCCTTTTTGATGGCGAGCAACGTAGTTATCATAGATGTGTTAGGGTTAGCATTGTTCTACCGTGCTACATGCTTCCGTCCATGCAATCCTTAGACGTCTAGCCGTCCTTACACCTTTCTTAGGTGTAAGGGCGGCACCTTGCTTGATCATTGTTTAGTAGATCCGATCCGTTATGATTGCTCCTTGATTCTTCAGGGATTAGTTTAATATCTACATAGTTAGGCCTTACAAACGGGTTGAAAGATCCAGTGGTACGTAGGGTGTAGTTTGCTAACCCTAGACAAGATGTTCCGGGGATCAACTTAATGTTGGTTTTTAGGCCTTGTCTAGGGTCGGTTTATTATCACCGTGCGTAGCTGCCAGGCTCAATCACGAGTAGGATGTTCCGATTATGTGGTGAAAACCCTAAATCGTCGTAGGTCATTTTAGCTACATATTGATCAAGCAGGACCACCATGTGATCGTAGACCTCATACGAACCATGGGTGGATCGGCTCCTTGAGCCGATTCACAGGACAACCTGAGAGCCGATCTGTTGACTGCCAAAACCCACCGGCGGGCAGCGGCCTGTCAACACGGTAGAGCCGGGAAGAGCCTAGAGCCGCGGCTGGCTGAGACCCCTCCGAGCGACGGCCCGCAATGCTCTTCTGGTCACACGCGGCGATGCGAAGTGCAAGGGCGTGCCACCTGACCTATACCTGGTCAGGAAGGTGATGGGGATGCCACGCTTAGTTTCCTGCATGGCATACACGTAAACATTAAATACGAGCCTCGATCGGCTCTCAGGTTATCCTGTGAATCGGCTCAAAGAGCCGATCCACCCATGATTCGTACGGGGTGCACGAACATATGGTGATCCTGCTTGATCAAGATAAAGCTAATGAGATCTACGACGATTTAGGGTTTTCACCGCATAATCGGATCATCCTACTCCAGGTTGGGCCTCGCGGCCACGCACGGTGATCGTAAGCCGATCCTAAACAAGGCCTAAAAACCAACATGAAGTTGATCCTCGAACATCCTGTTTAGGACTTGCGAACGCCACCCTACATGCCGCTGGATCCTCCCCCTTTGTAAGGCCTAACTATTGCGTATATTAAACTAATCCTTGCGAGCAAGGAGCAATCGTAACGGATCAGATCTACTAAATAATGATCAGCGGGTGCCGCCCCACACCTGAGATAGATGTGAGGGCGGCTAGATATGCAAGGGTTGCACTACGTAAGCATGTTATACGAAGAACAATGCTAACCCTAACACATCTATGATAACTACGTTGCTCGCCATCAAAGACGCTTCAGTACGAGCAACGCATGAACAACGTGAGCTTATGCTGCCTAGATCGCAAGATGCGATCTAGGCAGCATGTCGCTATCCGGTAGAAACCCTCGAGACGAAGGAGTTGGCGATGCGCCGAGATTGGTTTGTTTTGGGTTGAACGTGAGTTGTTGTTTATTCCATAAACCCTAGATACATATTTATAGTCCAGGGGACTTTCTAATCGTGGGAATATCCCATCGTGCACGATACAAACTCTAACTTTTGATCTAAGATATAATCTACTATAACTAAAGATACACGGGCAATCTAGCCCAAATTCTCCGTGCAAGGCCGCTTCAAAGATCTTCCACGTGTAATCTTCCAAGCCCATCTCTCTTACGGCCCACCTTCGGATTTGACCAAAATCTGGTGATAACACATGCCCCCCGGGTTTTGGAAATGACATTTCCAAAATCATTATGCTTTTCCTTCGAAGGGTCATGTCGTGGCAGAGCAGAGCCATTTGCAGCCTCCGTCATCATTACGCCCGGTCCTCTCAGCTTCTCCGCAAAATTTGACAGCTCTGACATCACCCCTTCGGAAACTGTAATGGCAGTAATTCCCACCAGGTTTCTCATTATTTAACCGTGCCGACTGATTAGTTATCTTTATCCCCTTCCTCTGTTCCAGTCATCGGCACCCCAAAAAACCCTTCCGCGCACCATGTCCTCCTCTTCCTCCGCCTCGTCGGGACTTTCCTTTGAGTCCTCTTCTTCTCCCGAGCCGATGCCAGCACCAAGCCCACAAGAGGTCCACGCGGCCAACATCCGCCGCGCCATTGCGGCCGGGGAGGAGTCAGACCATGACTTCTCCATCTGGTCCGAGGACGATCAGTCCTCGACGGACGGGAGAGCGACCTCCGCTTCCTCGCCAACGGGGAATCGGAGGAGAAGAGCGATGACGATCGCTTCTCCTGGGATGACTTCACCTCCTCCGAGGTGGAGGCGGAGGAAGAGGAGGAGGAGGACGACGACGACAGCCCCTCCGACGAGCCGTCGGCCAAGCGCCACTGCCCCTGGCCAGGGAACCTCAGTGACTATGATAGCGACGACGACGACGACGACGTGGAGGACGAGGACAACGAAGGTCCTGTCGGCGGCCGCTACAGCAGCGACGACGAGCCCGCCGGGAGCAGCGCCGACAGCGCCGATGATGATGACGACGAGGGCAGTGACGGCCGGTAGAATAGGATCTCTAGAATAGGATCAGCAGCAGTAGATGGGGCAATGTATCCCCTTAGTACTCCCTTTTGAGAGCAATCAGCTCTTCTATGTAAGAAATCTGGTTTATCAATGAAGAAATTCCCCAATTTGATTTTGCCAATTTCTCTTACGCCAATTTAGCCGATTCCCTTTTATACTGACCCCGCCAATCGTCACTTAGCCGATGCCTAACGAGCCGATGACAACGCACCAGTCTCTCAATGTCTCATGCTTCATCCCTTTGACGTTGGAGCAATCGTGAATTTGATCAATGCCCGAAGGCTGACGTTAACTTATCAATCCTTCACGATCCATTTTTCTTCCAACTGACGACTTTGAGCCCCAAAGCCATTGCTGAAACGACTCGATGCTGAAATTGATACCTATGGGATTCTACGCCATCAGTTGCCCCCCGAGCCTCTATCAAAGCGAGCATATTAGTGGACTAACCAAATGTGTCGCCATCGGTTCCCAAGTCATGATACAGAACCAGCCGATTTCAGCAAAATCGGCTCTCCAGAGCAGAGAGCCTTCAGGGCGGGCTGCCCCCCGAGCGTTCAGATCGGCTCCTTTCCTGCACTGACCGTCGATGTCGATGTGAACTTTGAGCATATAACCAGCTGGTCTGGCTTCGCTTCTTAGTTCTGAAGTCGATGCCCTTGCATCGGCTGAAAAAAAAATTTATTTGGCCGATTTTTCTTAATCGACCCCCAATGTTTCACTGCAACGCATGTTTGCACATGTTTATCTGCACATGTTCATCTGACTATATGCCCCCCGAGCCGAATCTGCCAAATGACTGCAGATATCGGCTTTTATGGTTAGTCAGGGCACTGCACTTGCACGTCGGCTTCGCAAAGATTCATGCTGACTCTCATCTACTGTCGTGGCCGCTGCCCAGTGGATCATTGCTGAATACAAGCAGAATATGTGCAGAGGATAATTTTGGCCGATTGCTGGAATCGGCCTCCACATTGCTCGTTCGATGAAGGTTTTGTAATGCCCCTCCATAAGTTTTTTGGGGCCGATCACAAGGATCAGCCTCGCCCAGTTTGCTCATTGGGTCAATCTTGCTACTCGGTCAGGCTGGATAAAACCAACCCAACCTCTGACTTGATGCGCCTGCTGTCGTCCACCTTGAGTGCATCGTATAATCGTGGAGCACTAAGCTCCGTCGGCAAGACGAGCACCATGTTTGTGCCAGCCATGTTTGCTTTTCCAGCTCTGAGCCAACTGCAGGAGCTGGGCTCGGGAGTTTCGTCGGGGTGGTGTACTTAGTTAGCCACGTCTGCTTCTCAAACTCTGTTGCTGACGTTCCTCCTGTTTGCGCCGGAGTCCCTGACGTTGTGGCCTGGTTTGAGAGTGGCCAGTTGCCACAATCTGGCACATACGTACACGCGTATCCTTGAGGGATCTCCTTAGGCGCCTCCGCCAAGAACTGGTAGTCACTAGGGTCACCACCGATCTTGTAGACGACGAATGCCGGTGTAGCCGGCACTTCAGCTGGTGCTGCCAACGCATATGGCAGCGGTGGACGGGACTGGAGTGGCAACTCTCCTTGATGCGTCCCGAGAGCTGGTCCTGACGGCGAGTACTGGTGGCTCATGATCTCCTGGATCACGCGAAGAGCGACACGCTCCAACACGTTGACCAGGTTTTCAGAGTGGCGGTGTAGCGAGTGAGCCACCAAGTAGTTGATCTCCTGCCGCGAGCCCCCGGTGCGTTCCTCCGACGGGGCAGAGAGGTCTATCCCATCGAGTGCACCTTCTGGTGAGAATCCCCTCCATCTGATGCCATGGGAACGGGTTCTCTGAAAAGAGCCGATGAGGTCGGCTTCGAGGGTGGCCTTGATCTCGTTATATTTCTTCTTGAGCTCTTCAGGCAGCTCCTCGTAGGTGACTGGCGTGCCGTCCGCCATCTCAGATGTAGATGGCGATGTGGTTGATGTAGACGATTGTCCCACCGGGCGTGCGGAATGTGTTGACTGCCAAAACCCACCGGCGGGCAGCGGCCTGTCAACACGGTAGAGCCGGGAAGAGCCTAGAGCTGCGGCTGGCTGAGACCCCTCCGAGCGATGGCCCGCAATGCTCTTCTGGTCACACGCGGCGATGCGAAGTGCAAGGGCGTGCCACCTGACCTATACCCGGTCGGGAAGGTGATGGGGATGCCACGCTTAGTTTCTCGCATGGCATACACGTAAACATTAAATACGAGCCTCGATCGGCTCTCGGGTTATCCCGTGAATCGGCTCAAAGAGCCGATCCACCCATGATTCGTACGGGGTGCACGAACATATGGTGATCCTGCTTGATCAAGATAAAGCTAATGAGATCTACGACGATTTAGGGTTTTCACCGCATAATCGGATCATCCTACTCCGAGTTGGGCCTCGCGGCCACGCACGGTGATCGTAAGCCGATCCTAAACAAGGCCTAAAAACCAACATGAAGTTGATCCTCGAACATCCTGTTTAGGACTTGCGAACGCCACCCTACATGCCGCTGGATCCTCCCCCTTTGTAAGGCCTAACTATTGCGAGATATTAAACTAATCCTTGCGAGAGCAAGGAGCAATCGTAACGGATCAGATCTACTAAATAATGATCAAGCGGGTGCCGCCCCCACACCGAGATAGATGTGAGGGCGGCTAGATATGCAAGGGTTGCACTACGTAAGCATGTTATACGAAGAACAATGCTAACCCTAACACATCTATGATAACTACGTTGCTCGCCATCAAAGACGCTTCGATACGAGCAACGCATGAACAACGTGGAGTTTGTGCTGCCTAGATCGCAAGATGCGATCTAGGCAGCATGTCGCTTATCTGGTAGAAACCCTCGAGACGAAGGAGTTGGCGATGCGCCGAGATTGGTTTGTTTTGGGTTGAACGTGAGTTGTTGTTTATTCCATAAACCCTAGATACATATTTATAGTCCAGGGGACTTTCTAATCGTGGGAATATCCCATCGTGCACGATACAAACTCTAACTTTTGATCTAAGATATAATCTACTATAACTAAAGATACACGGGCAATCTAGCCCAAATTCTCCGTGCAAGGCCGCTTCAAAGATCTTCCACGTGTAATCTTCCAAGCCCATCTCTCTTACGGCCCACCTTCGGATTTGACCAAAATCTGGTGATAAGAGGCTCGTATTTAATGTTTACGTGTATGCCATGCAGGAAACTAAGCGAAGCAAATCCATCACCTTCCTGATCAGGTATAGATCAGGTGGCACGCCCTTGCACCAGCATCAGGACGTGCGTACCAGGAGCTTTGCGGGCCGTCGCTCGGAGGGACCAGGGCCAGCTGCAGCCCTAGGTTGTTCCCGGCTCTTCGTGTTGCCAGCCGTTGCTCGCCGGTGGGTTTCGGACGCCAACACATGAACCGTATAAAGATAAAATTGATTCATCTATTAATAAATGCGTTGTAGTTGAAACTGTTGATCATGTTATTCCTGAAGCTTATATTGAAAAAACTCCTTTCCCCGCTAAAATGAAGGAGTACTCTGTTATAAATAGTGCGGTTCATAAAAGTGAAAAGAAACCTATAGAACCTGAAGAACAAATAAAAGTTGAACTCCTTAGTTGCAGTAGTTAAAGATCTTGTGACTGAAAATGTGGAGGATGGTCATATTATTTTCTGTGAAGATGCTTCTAATATTGTTTCACATCCTAATAAGGCCAAGAAAGCTAGTGTTCCTATGCTATCTGTTAGAATTGGTGATCATTGCTATTATGGTTTATGTGATATTGGTGCAAGTATTAGTGCTATTCCTTATGAGCTTTACACGGAGATTATGCATGAAATTGGTTCTTGTGAACTTGAAGATATTGATGTGGTTATTCAGCTGGCTAATAGAGAAACTATCTCTCCAATTGGTATTGTTCGAGATGTGGAAGTTCTATGTGGTAAGATTAAATATCCTGCTGACTTTTTGGTACTTGGTTCTGCTGCTAGTGAATATTGTCCTATCATTTTTGGTAGACCTTTTCTAAATACTTGTGGAGCTATTATAGATTGCAAGAAAGAGAAAATTTTGACTAAATTTGCTGGTGAATCTTATGAGTTTAACTTCTCTAAATTTACCAAAACTCCTTATAAAATTGATCCGCCTAATGATGGTTTTAAAATGGAACAGTGTGCATCTATTGTTCTTGTTCCTAATAATCCTTTGCAGCAACATTTGGAGAATAGCGAGAGTGAAGTTTTTAGGCAAGAAAGAGATGAGCTTGATGAAATTTTTCTTCGCCAACCTATTCTTAAGCATGATCTACCGGTGGAAGATCTGGGTACAACACCGCCACCAAAGGAAGATCCTGTCTTTGATTTAAAACCATTGCCTGATAATCTTAAATATGCTCATATTGATGATAAGAAAATATATCCTGTTATTATTAGTTCTAAGCTTTCAGAGTTTGAAGAAGAAAGGCTATTGGAAATATTGAAGAAACACCGAGGTGCTATTGGCTACACTCTTGATGACTTGAAGGGGATTTCTCCCTCTATTTGCCAACACGCCATTAATATGGAAGATGATGCGAAGCCTGTTGTTGAACCTCAGCATCGCCTAATTCCTAAGATGAAGGATGTGGTAAGCAATGAGGTATTAAGACTTCTTGAAGCTGGTATTATATATCCTATTGCTGATAGTAGATGGGTTAGTCCTGTGCATTGTGTTCCTAAGAAAGGAGGAATGACTGTTGTGCCTAATGATAATGATGAGCTCATACCTCAAAGAGTAGTTGTAGGATATAGAATGTGCATTGATTATCGAAAAGTTAATAAGGTTACTAAAAAAGATCATTACCCTTTGCCTTTTATTGATCAAATGTTAGAAAGGTTATCTAAAAATACTCATTTTTGTTTTCTTGATGGTTATTCTGGTTTTCACAAATTGCTGTTAAAACTAAGGATCAAGAGAAAACCACTTTCACTTGTCCCTATGGCACTTATGCTTATAGACGTATGCCTTTTGGTTTATGTAATGCTCCTGCTACTTTTCAAAGATGCATGTCTACTATTTTTCATGGCTTTTGCGAGAGTATTGTAGAGGTATTCATGGATGATTTTTCTGTCTATGGGAATTCTTTTGATAATTGCTTGCGGAACCTTGATAAAGTTTTGCAGAGATGTGAAGGAACTAACCTTGTTCTTAATTGGGAGAAATGCCACTTTATGGTTAATGAAGGAATTGTATTGGGACATAAAATTTCCGAGAAAGGTATTGAAGTTGATAGAGCTAAAGTTGAAGCAATTGAGAAGATGCCCTATCCTAGGGATGTTAAAGGTATTCGTAGTGTTCTTGGTCATGCTGGGGTTTTATAGGAGGTTTATTAAAGACTTCTCCAAGATTTCAAAGCCTCTTACTAATCTTCTTCAAAAAGATGTACCTTTTGTTTTTGATGATGATTGTAAGGAAGCTTTTGAAACTCTAAAGAAAGCCTTAACAACTGCTCCTATAGTTGAACCTCTTGATTGGAACTTACCATTTGAAATTATGTGTGATGCTAGTGATTTTCTTCGTAGGCGCTTGTTCTTGGACAGCGAGTAAACAAAAAACTGAATGTTATTCATTATGCTAGTAAAACTCTTGATGCTTGCTCAAAGAAATTATGCTACAAGCGAAAAAGAATTGTTAGTCTGTAGTTTTTGCTTGTGATAAGTTTAGATCTTATATTGTTGATTCAAAAGTTACTATACATACTTGATCATGCTTGCAATCAGTATACCTTATGCAAAAGAAAGATGCTAAGCCAAGGCTTATTAGATGGGTACTTCTGTTGCAAGAATTTGATTTACATATTGTAGATAGGAAAGGTGCTGATAATCCTTTGCTGATAATTTGTCTAGATTGGAAAATATTGCTTATGATCCTGTTCCTGTTAATGATAGTTTTTCAAATGAGCAATTGGCTGTAGTAAAGGTGAGCTCGCGAGACAGTCCTTGGTATGCTGATTATGCTAACTTTATTGTTTCCAAGTACTTGCCTCCAAACTTTTCAGCTCAGCAAAGGAGGAAATTCTTTTATGACTTGAGGCATTATTTCTAGGATGACCCACACTTATATAAAGAAGGAGTGGATGGTATTCTGCGAAGATGTGTTCCCGAATATGAACAACAAGAGATATTGAGTAAATGTCATGGTAGTGTTTATGAAGGACATCACGCCGGAGATAGAACCGCGCAAAAGGTTCTACAATCAGGTTTTTATTGGCCAACTCTCTTCAAAGATGCAAGAAAGTTTATTTTATCTTGTGATGAATGCCAAAGGGTTGGTAATATCTCCAGACGCAATGAAATGCCTATGAATTATACTCTTGTTATTGAACCGTTCGATTGTTGGGGATTTGACTTCATGGGACCTTTTCCCTCTTCAGAAGATAACACTCATATACTTGTTGCTGTTGATTATGTTACTAAATGGGTGGAAGCCATACCTACAAAAAGTGCTGATGGTGAGACCTCTTTAAGAATGCTTTTAGATATTATTTTTCCTAGATTTGGAATTCCTAGATATATTATGACTGATGGAGGTTCTCATTTTATTCATGGTGGTTTTAGAAAAACTCTTGCTAAATATGGTATTAATCATAGAATTGGTTCCGCTTATCATCCTCAAACTAGTGGGCAAGTAGAATTATCAAATAGAGAGATTAAATCTATCTTACAAAAGACTGTTAATAAAACTAGAAAGAATTGGGCTAGTAAATTGAAGGATGCACTATGGGCTTATAGAACTGCTTATAAAAATCCCATGGGAATGTCACCTTATAAAATGGTTTATGGGAAAGCTTGTCATTTACCTTTAGAACTAGAGCACAAAGCCTATTGGGCAGTTAGAGAATTAAATAAAGATCCTAAACTTGCCGGTAATAAGAGGTTGCTACAATTGAGTTCTCTAGATGAATGGAGAAGTGAAGCTTATCAAAATGCTAAACTCTTTAAAGAGAAAGTTAAGAAATGGCATGATAGAAGGATTATCAAAAGAAAATTTAATATTGGGGATAAAGTCCTATTGTATCGGTCTCGTCTCAGATTCTTTGCAGGGAAATTACTCTCGAAATGGGAAGGACCATATGTTGTTGAGGAGGTGTATCGTTCAGGAGCAATTAAAATTAGCTCTCTCCAAGGCAATGCCACGCAAGTGGTGAATGGACAAAGACTCAAGCATTATATCTCAGGTGATTCTTATAATGTAGATGTTGATGTTATTCGAGTGGAAACACCGGAGGCCTTCATCAAAGGACAAATTGACAGTCCGCCAGAACTCGACTTTGAATAGGTAACAGTACTGGTAATAAAAAGTTCGCAATTTACTCTCCGAACAATGTTTTTGCTATTTTTGGAAAATATGAAAAATTACGAGATCGAAACGGAGTGGAGGAGACGCACGAGGGCGTGCCCCCATAGGCCGGCGCGGCCTGGCCTTGGCCCGCGCCGCCCTATGAGCTGGCCGCCTCGTCGCCCCTTTCCGACTCTGGTTCGACCTGGTACTTTCCTTTTGTCGTGAAATTTTTTGCTATATAATCCCCCGGACCCCTGGAGGTCCGTATATCGTTTTCTCGACGTGTTTTGTTTCAAGTTGTTTCTGCCAGGATTTGCCTCGGATCTAGAGCCATCATGTCTTCGTCGGAAACTCCGAAGGACAGCCCCTGCAAGGACGTTGACAACTTGTACATGGAGGAGCTGAGGATGCACCCCAAGGAGTTGCTGCTCGTTGAGGGAGAACTGTAGATCAAGGATGTCCAGGGTCCTAAAGGAGAAGGAAGCTTGGAAGACAGGATGGAGAAGCTAGAACAAGAGGTCTTCAAATACAAGAAGATGGCTGAGCGTGAGGTGGATATTTTCCACAAGATTGTGTCACGAACTCATTGCTTGAACACGAGAAGGAAACCGCAAAGCTATGGGGCGACATCCTCTCACTTCACGACACCACCAACAAACTCCAAGCTCAACTCTATGACGTTCGAGAATCGAGACCGTGAGTATGAAATCAGGTTTAAACACATAAGCCATGCTGCTAGTTTCAGGATTCCCGAGACCAAGATGTCGTTTGTTGATGGAGAGCCTCTTCCTTGGAAGTCTGATGATGGGAGTTCATCACCACCATCGCCGAAGGAGTAATTCATCATCGGTATTGGCATCCCCTTGGTTTGTTCCAAGCTTGGGGGAGTGCCACGGTATCACATCATCACTACCTTTTACTTTTTACTGTCAAGTAGTGTCATATCATGAGTAGGGAAGTTATCATATAAGATGGGTTGCAGTTTGGGGGTATCTCTCCTTAGTTGGTTGTCTGTGTATCCCTTGGTGTGAGTTATCGTTATGGAATATTAATGAGAAGTCTTATCATTTACATATTGCACATCTTATTTCAGTTTGCAATCTCTACTTTATGATTGATCTTGATTTTAGTATTGGTATCACTTTGGGAGCATTGAATAAATCTATTTGGTTTTGGCAAACTTAGCATTGGTCAATAGCAACAACACTTTGAGGTTTAAGTAGAAAAGAGAAATACATGTAGTTGTTTCATTGTCTTTCTTTCTTGTTAGCTCATAGCTTATTATTCTGAAGTTAAAATTGTTTGTGCTTACAAGGAAGATGCATGATTGTTTCTATCACATGTATATTTGTTTGTTTCCTTCAACTCTTATGCTTGCTAATTAACCTTGCTAGCCAAAGACCTGTACTGAGAGGGAATACTTCTCGTGCATCCAAACCTTAACCCAAACCTATGCCATCTGTGTCCACCATATCTACCTACTACATGGTATTTCCTGCCATTCCAAGTAAATACTTCGTGTGCTACCTTTAAACAATTCAAAATTTACTATCTCTTATTTGTGTCAATATTTTATAGCTCATGAGGAAGTATGTGGTGTTTAGCTTTCAACATTGTCATTTACTCTTGACGGACTTTCATTATGGACTAGTGGCACATCCGCTTATCCAATAATTTTGCAAAAAGAGCTGGCAATGGGATTCCCAGTCCCAAATTAATTAATCTAAATAGACACTCCTCCATGGTATGTGATTGTTGGACGGCACCCGAAGGATTCGGTTAGCCATGGCTTGTGTAAGCAAAGGTTGGGGGAGTGTCATCATAATAAAACTAAAATAAAAAAAGGCACTCCTTCATGGTATGAGATTGTTGGCAGGCACCCGAGGATTCGGTTAGCCATGGTTTGTGAAAGAAAGGTTGGAAGGAGTGCCACATAAACATAAAAATAATTCATGGGAGCCGCTCTTGAAAGTCCGGTTGGCGAGGTAGTTAGTGTACCCGCTACCAGTCGTTGACAACAACAAACACCTCTCAAAATGTTACTTTTACTCTCTTTATATGATTTCAAAACTGAAAAAGCTCTAGCACATGATTTAATCCCTGCTTCCCTCTGCGAAGGGCCTGTCTTTTACTTTATGTTGAGTTAGTAAACCTATTTCCCTCCACCTCAAGCAAGCATTTGAGTAGTTGTGATCAAACCATTATATTGTGATTTGCTTCATCATGTCTTTTACTTTTCCTTGTTTAGTACAAGTTTTATCTAAATGAATATAGCTTTGCAAGTTATCAATGATCATGAGGAGACCATTATGATTGAGTATGCAAGTTGTGCCATATAAACTTTAACATGAGAGCGCTGCTCAATAAGATAAGTATAATTGTTAATTGTCCTCTGACCAAGAACGAAGTTTGCCATCACCAACTATGATTTCTTATGCACCTTTATTTGTGATTACCTTATACTTGTTTCAAGTTGAGTTATATGAGGAAGTTGTTTACTAGAATGTCTTGTGTGAATGAATATGATGCTTCTTGTCCGTATTTTATTTATCGACCCTTCACTCCATAAACATGTGGTCTTGTTTACCGAGTTCAGTTTCGCTTGGGGACAAGCGAAGTCTAAGCTTGGGGGGAGTTGATACGTCCAATTTGCATCACTATTTTATATCATAATTTACTGTTATTCATTGATATATTTCATATTTGAACATAATACTTATGTTATTTCATCTATTTTGCATGTTTCATGATTATTGGAGGATCGAGCACCGGAGCCAGGATTCTGCTGGAAAAAGCACCGTCAGAATGCAATATTTCGGAAGATCAACAGTTGACGGAAATTATACCAAAAATCCTATTTTTCCAGATGAGGAAGTAATCCAGAAGGGGGAGTTGAGGGGACCCGAGGTGGGCCCACCCCATAGGCCGGCGCGGCCCAAGGGCTGGCCGCGCCGCCCTGTGAGGAGGGGGCCCACAGCCCCTCTCGCCTCCTTTTCTTCGCGAAATCCTTCGTCCCGAAGACCTAAGCCCCAGAGGATACCTCATGAAGAGTTACAGCCGCCTCTGCGGGGCGGAGAACACCAGAGAGAAAACAGCTCTCCGGCGGGCTGAGATCCGCCGGGGAAATTCCCTCCGGGAGGGGGAAATCGACGCCATCGTCACCGTCATCGAGCTGGACATCATCTCCATCGCCATCATCATCATCATCACCATCATCACCTCCATCTCCACCGCTGGACATCGTCACCGCCGTAGTAATTTGGGGTTTGATCTTGATTGTTTGATAGGGGAAACTCTCCCGGTATTGATTTCTACTTGTTATTGATGCTATTGAGTGAAACCGTTGAACCAAGGTTTATGTTCAGATTGCTATCCATCATCATATCACCTCTGATCATGTTCCATATGATGTCTCGTGAGTAGTTCGTTTAGTTCTTGAGGACATGGGTGAAGTCTAAATGTTAGTAGTGAAGTATGGTTGAGTAATATTCAATGTTATGATATTTAAGTTGTGGTGTTATTCTTCTAGTTGTGTCGTGTGAACGTCGACTACACGACACTTCACCTTTATGGGCCTAGGGGAATGCATCTTGTACTCGTTTGCCAATTGCGGGGTTGCCGGAGTGACGAAACTCGAGCCCCCGTTGGTATATCGATGCGGGAGGGATAGCAGGATCTAAGAGTTTAAGGCTGTGGTTAGATTTATCTTAATTACTTTCTTGTAGTTGCGGATGCTTGCAAGGGGTATAATCACAAGTATGTATTAGTCCTAGGAAGGGCGGTACATTAGCACAGGTTCACCCACACAACACTTATCAAAACAATGAAGATTAATTAGCCGTATGTAGCGAAAGCACTAGACTAAAATTCCGTGTGTCCTCGAGAACGTTTGGTCAATATAAGTAAACAAACCGGCTTGTCCTTTGTGCTAAAAAGGATTGGGCCACTCGCTGCAATTGTTACTCTCGCACTTTACTTACTCTTACTTTATTCAACTGCTACATCAAAACCCCCTGAATACTTGTCTGTGAGCATTTACAGTGAATCCTTCATCGAAACTGCTTGTCAACACCTTCTGCTCCTCGTTGGGTTCGACACTCTTACTTATCGAAGATGCTGCGATACACCCCCTATACTTGTGGGTCATCATAAGCCTTCAAATAATGAATTGAGATGCCTAAATAACTGATATGAATCTGGACAATCCCACAGCCAAAAAGATCAGCATATTGGGTTGCATGTCTTGTGCCTCACCGAATCAAAATAATTAATTTTTATGGAAGTTAATTTTAAGATCTCATATCTTCTCGAAATCTATAGAATAATTTAAGATTTCTTGATTTCTCAAGATCATGCTCCATAAAAAATGAATAATAAATAGTCCACCATATCCACAAGATGTGAAACTTTTAATTTGACCATAAACTTTATGCCTCCATAATTATAGTTGGCATATGGGCGATCCTGGAAACTTTTTATGATCCAAAACAAATCTTAATTCGTTGTGCCAAAGAAATTACGCCTTAAACATAGGAATGGAGGGGGTATAAGTCATGTAGTTAACTATATTAGCTATACCTGGAAAGCTTTAAATAGTGGCTTGCTAAAATTGAGAACATGGAGACATAATCTAAGCTGGAGTCAAAATCGTTTTAAATGGGGACAATGCAGATCAAGTACATACTAATGAACATTGATTGAACACTTAATATTTATCCATATCAAATAGAGGATATGACATAAATCATCCATTTGTTGGACATGTTTAAATGTCCAGTGAACCGCCAAGGATATGAGTTTAGAACTTCCAAAAAAGAACATGGCATTACTCTATATATTCTCTTGTGGAAATAACATACCGCAAGCCAGTAGAGAGCCATACAATTCTAAGTTCTTGAAGGAACACACTTCCGTGTACCGATGGGTTGTGGTTATGTTGTCTTGCCAATTTTATTGTGCTTTTTATTCGCACCTTCCTACCACAGTTTGGTTGAGCCAATAGATGGTGGTAGTAATCTGACTAATGAGAAGGTATGATTCGACATATGAAATTATTTTCAATTCTTCCATGAACCACGTTCTTGTATATGTTGGGCTACTTAACAATGATTACTACTCCTTATCCATAATAAGTGTCGGGGTATTATGGATTGGAGGGAGTATCACAAACTTAGTAATCCCTAACTATTCTTCTTTGTGTTGAGATAATGATGACGTGGATGAAGAAGATGGTACCAAAAAATAGATATTGGGTGCATGTGTATAGTTATATATGATTATTTAGTCACAACAAAATTATTCGTTATATATTCCCAATTTAAAATCAGAGAAGTAGATGGTGAAATAAGAATAGTACTCTGATCCCTTCATCCTGGTAAGGATGTCGTAGATTTTTCTAAATTTGGATGTATCTAAACACGATTTAGTGTGTAGATACATCTTAATTTAGAAAAATATGTGACATCCTTTTTGGAACGGAGGAAATAAATCAATTGTTCTAACTGGCCAAAGTTAATTATGTCGTGTGCAGAACACTACTCTCTCGGTGCCTAAAGCTTTCGGCTTCGTCCCAAGAAAATTTATAGATGGTGGAGGCAACACTATATCTCATGTATCTCTCTCTCTCTCTCTCTCTCTCTCTCTCTCTCTCTCTCTCTCTCTCTCTCTCTCTCTCTCTCTCTCATAGCCATATAATGTATTTGCACTATTCCATGAGATAAGTCATTGATAAATAATAATTTGAATTTACATGCATGAATGACTTTTACGTACTTCCAATAGTTCTCTAAAGGTTGTCGTATTTTTAAAATGTACACATTCAAAACAAAACTTTGAGAAAAACTACTTTCGGAAGACACTTAGAATTCTCAGAAAAATAATATACTGTCAATGTAAATTTAGCAAGAAGTGTATGCATATGATCTTCAAGTGCATAATCCAAAAAAAAATTGTGAAAGTTTGCATAATAAATATTTCCTAAGTTTGGCTTTATCTATGTATGAAACGATAGGTTTAAGAGAACAAGGAAGAATACTTGGTGAAACTAAATTCTAGGTATCACTTAAAGCAAATGACACACCCAGTTTTAACAATACTTTACAATGTTTTATTTAAAAAATTATCTCGAGAGGCAGAGATCCGTGCTTAATAATCAAGAAAAATAGCAATACCTACTTAAGGAGAAAATTGGGCGAAAAAAACACAAATGCATATACCTGATCACATGATCTAATTAGGAGAGAATTGTGTACTGTTTCTAGTGTTTATAGTTTTTCCTGAATGGTTCACTAATTTGAACTAGTTTTTGTATCACTAGTACGCAATGTGGCACACAGGGCTAGGGAAATACTATGGTCTTCGAGCTGAAATAAGTGTATGGGGTTCGCCAGATCAACAATACTCTCAAGAGTCTGGAGCAGCCATACAGATGTACTGTGAAGATGCGGGACATTACAGCTTAATTGAAGCTGGATTTCATGTGAAACATCGATTACGCTTATTCTAATAAAATAAAATGAATTTTAAGAAACTAGTACTAGTACTTCAATTACATGATGGTTTGCTTTGCAGGTTTCCCCGTCTTTGTACCATAATAGAGATGTTCGCTTCTTTACATACTCAACAGTAAGCATAGGCCATGCTATTTTATATGATACATAACATCGAGGTTTATTTTTACACCCACCTAACAAATGGTTCTGTGTGTAATTTCTCAGAAAGATACTAAATCAGCGGGATGCTACAACTCAGATTGTGCGGGATTTGTTCCCGCAAAAGGAGCCGCGCTAGTGCCTGGCCAAGCAGTTGCTCCCCCCTCAATTTATGGCGAAGCTGACCACTACGCCAGGATTAGCTTAAACGAGGTGCCCCTTTTGTTCTTGTAGATGCTAATACATCTCTCTGGAAATCGCATTTGATCATATATATACATGTCCCATAAAAGTATATATACGTGCGCCCTTTTGTTCTTGTAGATGCTAAAGGTTTTCAGGGAAAGCATATTCTGTTGCATTCTTTACTGGTTTCTTTATAAGTGCATTATTATATCTTGTTAATTTACCATAATTATTGTTTTTGACCACCACCCGTTGATTATTTTTTTTCATAGGATCCAAATTCTGGGGAATGGGTGTTGTACCGGCACGATTTAGGAGAACCATCATTCTTGGGGCATTTTCCAAGAGAGTTTTGCCCAACAAAATCACGCATACAAGCGTTAACCGGATTCGTGAATTACCTAAAAACCGCATCGGGTCCTCCAATGGGCAGCGGTCACTTCCCTGATGATATGGACGTAAAGAGATCGGCGTATTTCAAGCATGTAAAGATGTACGACTCCGGGGGTCACGCGTGGGACCCACATACCACGCGAGTGATCGATTTTGTTGACAAGCGGGACTGCTACCGGGCAACTGGGTTAGTTATGGACTTCAATAAGGGCTACACGTTTTACTATGGTGGACCAAGTGGTTGTGTTGGTTGATAGCACAAGTTTTTGTTGCTTCTTGTGGTTCAATAAATTATAAACTATGACCCTTGATGTGGAGAAGTTGTTTCTTGTTCTATCTAATTTGAAATAAAGGAAAAAAAATTAGCATGTTGAATTGATTAAGAAAAAGATTGCCCGGTTATTCAGAGGACCGAACAACTTCATCTCAAGTATTTCTTATACTCCCGCGATCCATAGTAAGTGCTAGACTAATCACAATGTATAGAAGTATCATGTGTATGATACTGATATATTTTATTATCTCCACAATGTATAGAAACATCACTCCCATATCATGTACTATTATCATAGCCTACTTATATTAATTGATTTGTAGAATCTCAATGCAATATATGTACAAGATTTATTTGATATTAAATTTTCTAGTACTAAGTGCTATTATACGGTATCTACCTATTTGCTATTAAATACATGTATAAGATTTATTTGATATTAAATTTTCTAGTACTACGTGCTATTATACGATATCTACCTATGATACTACTATCATCTCGAGAAATTCGTCTTGGCTCCCGGGAGCATTTGCTCCCGGATTTTTGGGGAGCAAATTTTATTTTTCAAAATTTTTCAAAAAATTCCGAAAAAAATCATGCACGTAGCTGACCATGGCACGCACCACCTTGTGAAATGTCGCTGCGAAATGTCATCGTATGCGTCCTGGACAAAAATGACAAATTTCCAGATCTGAGATTCATATTTTTGGATCTCATTTCATGTCAGAAATTTGTCATTTTTATCCAGGGCGCATACAATGACATTTTGCAACGAAATTTTACACGGTGGTGCGTGCCATGGTCAGGTACATGCATAATTTTTTTCGGAATTGTTTGACAAGTTTTCGATTTGTTTTAATTTTTTGAAAAAACCGGGAGCAAATGCTCCCGGGAGCCAAATCGCCGCTCTCCATCATCTCTCTCATCTTTAATTGCATTGCCACATTAGCTTTTTGCATGTATAAGTTGCATGATAGTACCTATGATATTCTCATCCCATTGTGAGTAGTCTTAGATTGGCTATAATGGTAAGTATCATGTAGTACTATCATGCATATGATACTTGTGTATGATATTATCTCTACAGTGGGTAGTATCATGAAGAAGTATCGTAGGCATACTATATTTATTGCTATTTAGAATCTTAATGCAAATGTGTGCACAAGATTTGTTTGGCATTAGCTTTTCTCGTGATATGCGCTATGATACGGTATCCACCTATGTTACTCTAATCTTTTATCTCCTACTTAATTAGCTGCCACATCAGCATTTTTGTGAAACCAATGTACATGATACTAGCTAAAATACTAGCATTATGGCTAGTCTTAGTGATTTAGCACTTACATTTATTATTGAAGTGAGTAGCTGGGTTTTGGATGTCCATCTTTAAAGCACGGTACCATTGGATAATCGAGCCATGATAATTATTTGTTATGTCGCCAATTAAAAAGGAAAATAGGACACACATGGTGCAGCAAAAGAAAAACATTCTCGCCCATCGTCGTGCCGCTACATGTAAAACTAACTGCGGCTGTGAAAAAATGGAAATCGGTGATGCTAGATTAGGTCAAAAGCGAAGCAAATGATGGATAGTTCGTGTTAGCGACGGGTGGGCGAATGGCCACGGGAGTGAGGGCGGCTGCTAAGAGTAAGTTCAATAATAGAGTCAACTATTGACTATAAGATATGACCATATCATCTATAACTATTTATATATCTAACATATACAATACTTAGGGCATCTTCAATGGATCGACGCATTTCGGACGTCTAAATTGTCCGAGCGCATCCATTTGCGTTGGCCCGTGAACACCGAAAGTCGCTAGGTTCAAATTGTTCGTTTCCATCGGTGGGCAACCTCAGCGGCCCGACCCATTCGTCCGGCGAGAGGAAGAGATTTATATTTCTTTAGAATGCCGCTTGAGAGTGATATCATAGATTACTATGGTAGACATCATTGAGATATTCATATTTCTAGGTAGAATCGATATTTTTAAATTAGTGCAACATGTTTGAACAAATTAAACATACAAACCGTGGAAAAATAAGATCAAACTAACTTTTAAACTAGCTACTTCTTCTTTGAAGGCCCCGCCTCATCATCCTCACGGAGACGCTTCCTGCTCGTCACCTCCTAGGAAGAGGTACTGGCGGTTGATGCGTTCGACGAGCTTGAGTCCCCCTGCGACGAGTGGTCATTGGGGTCTTCGTCGTCGTCCGTGAACGGATGTTGCGCCTGCGCCCTCGCCCGCGCCCTTACCTCCTTCTTTGTCGCCGACGCCACCTCGACCGCCTCCTCCGCCTCCAGCCTTGTCCATCTTGCATCTTCATCCTCTTCCTTTTCCTCCTCCTCGTCCCGGCCGTCGTGTCCAATGGCGTTCCCTCCTCATCCTAGCCATCATCGACGACGGCCTCCCCCTCCTCCTCATCGATGTCCGTCGGCGGGGAGCTAGAGCTGCTCGACGTGGCAACTCTATCCCACCAATGGCGCCATCCCGGTGCCTTCCCCTTGCTATCGGTGTCCGATGGCAAAGATAGGTTGCTCATGGCTTGAGATGAATGGCATGCCGGTTGGAGATCCTTAGCGCACACGCAGGGGTCTTATTGAGCAGGGATTAATGGTGGCGCATATACCGAAGAGGGCGGCGGTTGCTCTTCCGCGGCGATTCACGCTTCATTCCGGCGGTTCGCGCTTCGATCGACGCGGTTGCCACTCCGACGGTCGTCCTCCCTGGCAGTTGTTGTGCTTACATTCGCACCGACTTGAGCCAGGGTCGCTGCCAAGCGGGCCTGTGGGAGAAGCGAGCGGACGCTCAGAGCGACCACGCAGCGTCTGCGGAGAAGCAAATGTGCCGCATATTTGCGCCGCGTTTGCGTCTCCGCGAACGGCCCGGACATGTGTCGCCCCGCTGGAGTAGGGTGCAGGCGCATTTTTCATCCGCGCGGACGAAAACATCCGCGCAACGTCCGTTTGTGTCGCCCGTTGGATATGCCCTTAGCTACAAAAATGTACTACTTTATGGACATGTGGTTTACCTTTTACTTTCACAAACTGAATAGGAACACCGAACACTGGACTAATGGAACCGGGCGGCATGTGATCCTGCGCGAAATCAGCTTCTGATTGGTCCATTTTTTTGCGTGGGGTCCATGGGTGCTTTCCATATACAGGTACAAAATGACAGTATATACGCGTGTGGGTCCCCCTTGTCCTCTTCCCTGCCCCATCGTTTCCCATCCCATCCCCAGATCATCACCGCCGCGCCCAGCTTCTCCCCGAGCTCGCCTGGACACCATGTCGACGCCGCCCCGTCCACGACGCCACGTAGGCGCCGCCCCCGTCTCCGATGCCAGCTCGACGACGCCCTGTCCCCGACGCCGCCCTGTCCCTGACGCCGCCCCCGTCCCCGACGCCAGTTCGACGGCGCCCTGTCCCCGACGCCGCCCCGTCCTCGACGCCGTCCTATCGCGGGATGAGAGGCGGTACGGCCGCAGCCGGACTACGCGGGGCCGCAGCCGGAGATGGGCGGCGAGCCGGAGGGCGCGTAGAAGCACGCATGCGCGCGACCAGAGCGGCGACGGGCGGCGTGGTTGACGGCGCCCTCGTCGGCAGCCTTTGCCTCCTCCTCGTCCGGCGCCGGCTCCGGCGTTGTGAGCTGGAAGGTGGCGACGGGGAAGGCACGGGTCAGGCAGCCGGACTGGCTCTGCGCGGTGCAGCGGAAGCGCGTGGGCGTGGAGAGGGAGGCGGCGTGCTGGCTGCTGCGGTGGCGCGGACAGCGCGCCCTCGTCGGAGAACACGGAGAGCGGTTCCGAAGCAAGCCCACGGCGGCGGCCTACGACACCAACGCTGATGTGCACCCGCGGGTGTCGATTGGGGCGAGGTGGCGGCAGCGGAGCTCGGGTCGGGGCGGCGGCGTCGGGGCGTGGCGGCGGCAGCGGAGCTCGGGGCGGGGAGAGTTTTCGTAGTGCAGGAGCTGCGCTGCCTGCGCACGGTGGCCAGCTGCTCCCGAGCCTCACGAGCTGAGTGGCCCTCGCGCGCGTCGTACGGCTGGCCACGATGGCGGCCGGAGCTTCCGGAGTCGCGGGGCGCTCCAGCACTCCGTACGACTTCCCCGACGGCAGCCAGCGCCACGCCGCTCGTCGCCACGGCTCTGCTTGCGCATGTGTGCTGCAGCACGGCGTGCTGCCACAGCCCTTTCCTCTCTCTCCTTAATAATGAAACTTTCTCTCTCTCCTTAATGAAGGGTCCACCTCTTGTATTCTAGTGAGTACTTTTTAGTATAAGAGGAAAAGACAACTGCTATGTAGGGCCCACACCGCAGATCAACCAATGGGAGACAGACTTGTGGCCGGAGCACATGCCGGCAGGTTCATTCTTGCGTTTCCCCACCGAACACGTGCTACATCTAGCTTTTGCATTAGACCTCACTTAACTTCTCTCCTGTTATATCTCTTTCAACCAAGCAATAATATTATATTACTCCCTCCATCCACATCCATTCATGGATGTCGGTAGATTCGTCTAAGTTTAGATGTATCTATACCCTAAAGAGTGTTTACATACATTTGAATTTAAACAAACTTTTAGCATCTAAAGGTAATATAATTCTTACATGCACCTAACTGGAACCTACTGTACCTGCTTTAAGTGCTCAACTTGAGTGATGGGAGTGTGTATGGTGCCGGATGGAGCGTTTGGGGGACGTGTTTACTTCGTGTCGCGTTTGGGGAACGTCGCTTCCCAGCTGCGTTCTCCAAAAACGCATCCCACATAAATAAAAGTGCGCAAAAATAAATAAAGGTTTTCATTCAAATTTGATTATATATTACAAGTTCGAATGAAAACGGCTAGATTTTATCTAACCCTAGCCTACTAGCCGCCCGGCGGTGCGTTCGACGACCCCGCCCCATCGTCGCCTCCCCTTCGCCGCAGCTCCTGCTGCGCGTGCCGCCTCTCCATGCGTAGGGCGGAGGCCAGACGCCGCTGCTCCAGCAGCGCGTCATCGCCTGCCCTTCCCTGTTGCGCCGCCTGGAGGGAGAGCTCGACGGCGCGGCGAATCTGCGCGTTTTTGCGGGCACGGGCGTCGTCCTGGAGCTTCTTCTCCGACTCGAAGGACACGACGAGCGCTCGTTGCTGATCCGCCGCCTCGTCCGGGTGCGGCCCGTCGTCGTCGGACCACTCAAAGTTATCATCGTCGTCCTCGTCGTCCTCCTCCTCCTCCATCTGCGCCCCCATTTGCGCAGCCAACGCATCCGCCCACGCCCCCCAGGTAGCCTCCGTTCCCGCCAGCGCCGACTCCCGATGTTAACGCTCCTCAGCCGCCTGCCGCTGCTGACGCTCCACCGTCTCCCGCCGTCGCTGCTCGATCGCCTCCCGTTGTTCATGGTACTGGAGATCCCGCTCTATGTGCAGGCGGTGCCGCTCTGCATGCCACCACTCTGCCATCTCCTTCGTTTGGTGCCGCTACGCCTCTTCCGCCGTGGCGGCGTCGAACACCGCTATGGTGTCCGCTACCGCCGCCTCCTCCCAAGCCTCGTTCTCCACAGCTTCCGGGTCGATGTCAAACTGCGGTACTTCAGGTGGTGGTGGAGGTGGTGGTGGAGACGGGGGTGGAGGTTACTGGCCGGCGCCGGGCCGGTTCATCATTGTGTAGTGGTGTTTATGCGACGAGGGTTGTGCTTGCGGTGGAGAGAGGGGTGACGGCGGCTATGGTCACTACCATTGAGCCGGGGGGGGGGGGTATAGACACCAACGTTGCCAGAAGAGGCGGGAAGATAGTGCGGGAAGAGGCCAGAAGCGGCGGGAAGAAAGCGCGGGAACACGCGGTGGCGTGCGAACGCAGGCAACGCGTGGAGGCTACGCTGCACCGACGAGACGTCTCGCCTGCCCCTCCGTCGCTATTAAGGCAAAGCTGCGATGCTTCGTTCGTGTGTCACTGCGCGACAACAACTTCCGCCGCGAGGTAGGAGATGGTTAGGTTTAAACATTATGTGCCGCTGATGCGTCGGGCCCGCGTCTCCTCGCCTCGCTTTTTGTTGTATCCGGCGTGCCTGGAGCGTCCGTGTGTAGCGGGGACGGGCTCGGGACGCTGGACACCGTATTGGGCCGTGTCGGACGGAAAAAGGTCTTTGGGACACGCGATTGGGAACGATTTTTCATCCAACGGCGCCTCAAAAATCTCTTTGAGGGATGTTTTGAGGGACGCGGCTGAGATGCTCTAATGCCATTTCCATTGTAGCGGGAATACGGGATTACTCTACACTTTTCACCTGCGTTTGTACGGCCTGCTCGTGATACTAGGGTTGCCAAGCGGCACCTGACCGGCCCGTTTCATAGTTAAAACTAGTTAGGTTAGTAGTTATTCTTTTTTATAAATAAGTTTAGTTTGCATTAAGTAATGTTTTCGCGGGATGACTGCTTGCCACCCTAGGTGATACCACTACACTTCATAACGGCTGCCGACTGTGTTAGCGTATCTAATAGATCGTGTAAAAGCTTGGTCATTCAAAATTTTGACGGTTTAACCATTTTTTTTTTACATAATTTGGGCCCAGACAAAGAATGTATAAAGAGTCGACCCCTTAAAAAAATAAAGCCCACGGTAAATCCCATCGTCCGCCCGATATATCTAAGGTTCGGAAGGCTTCAAAAAAAAAAAAAAAAAAAAAAATCTAAGGTTCGGAAAGAGGGGGTTTATGGTGCTTGACCTGGGCATATCCGTCGCCTCCACCGCCGGATCCCCACCGCCACTGCTGCCGCTTCCCCTCCTCCGGCCACCAAATCCGGCTGATTCGACCACATCCATCGCCGTGCCGCGAGATCTGACATCCCGAAGCCAAGATGTGGCCGATCTACTTTCGATGCAATTCTCGGTGATCAAATTTGCCTCGAAGGTTTCTTTTTAAAATTTTACAGTGTTCCGCCGCCGTAAAAACGTTTTCCATCTCCCTTTATAACCGTTTTAAGGGTCTGTGATTTATTGATTGTTAGAGATGCTCTTACGGAGTCACTTTGTGTAGGTACTTGGTGAAATTATGCGGTCCAAACAGACATGATTATCCGCAGAAAAAGACTCACCGGAGACCACGAAGGCACGAACTGACACGACGATCGACGAGACCCCTTGAACCACTCGTGACTATGACTACGTGCAAAATGGTAAGAGAATATATAGGATTAATGATGAGGCATAGTAGGAAGTAATTGGCCATCGACTTCAGCGAAAAGAAGAAGAAGGCCAACATCTAGTCGCCATGCACACAAGACACAACGATGAATGAACGATCGATGGAGCATCATGCATGATGTTTTTAGTTTTCTCGAAAAGAGGTAACCCAGCCCCGGCATGCAGTCTTTTGGAGCCTCTCGTAGCGAAGAAGAATGATTGGATGGGAAAGACACGAAAGTAGGCGTCGAGTGCCTCACCACGGGAAAGAGAGGAACCACCGGATCGATTGATCAGCCGATGTGCACATGCCGCTGCCCGTCCTAGCTAGCCACCATAGTGCAACCAATGTTTCAAACTTTCCATCGATCACATGGTTGGCTTTGCGTTTACCGGTGTCCAGCTCGTCCACTGCATGCCATATGGTTGGTTGAATCATGTAAAAAAAAATCTCAAACATTCAAACGAACAAGCAAGCTTGTTCTCTAATTCTAGCATGGTGATTGATTTAATACAAAATGGGGGAATGGTCGATCTAGGAGTGGGAACTGGTAGTGGATATAGTCCATATTATCTAACATTCGTATTCAGGAAAATGGTCGTGGTAATATCCACATCCGGACGAAATTGAAATGGAGGTACACATCAATATTCAATTTTACAAATACAAATACAAATGTGTTATTGAATTTTAAAAAAGATGTGGATATGAAACTGGACATATCCGTATCCGAATAAAATTATGTAAGTCTAATTTAGTATTTATAGCCAGGTATGGCAATTACCCAACCTAAAAAACTAACAATGTGGTCAAATGAGCTTTTCTATGATTGAGCTTGACATTATTGTGTATCATATCACTACATTTCTCCCTGACCGTTGACTCATAATAAGGCATGAGTCAGTTATTTCGTTATATCCGTTCTGAATTGAGAAAACATCCAACTCATATATGTATTCGAGTAGCATCCGCTCTGCGTTCATATTTGATAACATATGTATTTGTATCCGCGTTTGTTTTGAAAATGTGAAAACGAATATGAGAAAATTCGCATCCGATCCGTTTCCACCACTAGGTTAAACTGTGGAAGACTCCTCAAATGCATGTAGGTATTGCGTGGTCATCAGTTTTACGATGACCCGCTTTGGAAGTTCGGCTTGACAAGGTCATGTAATGAAATTGCTGGAAGCCTGGAATGATCCATGCACATTATACGTAAAACGGAAATCCCATATTAGCTGGAAAGATATATATCTGAAAACCCTAACGCCTCCGGGTCGCTCTCGGGCGACTCCGAGGCGCCCCGCGCCGCCACCCCCAAAAACCGCCGCCGCACCTCCCCCTCAGCCCCTCGCCGCCGCCGGAGGAGGCCGTCCATCGGCGGACGGCGGCGGCGGGGGTCTCCTCCGGTCGCTCCCCAAAAATTCAACCAATCCCCGCAACCAAATCGCTCCTGCTCGCCTGTGCGCATCCCCGCCGCCAGGCCATCTGTAATGTCCCAGGTTTAGAGACGATCGAGGGGTAGATTTTAGAAAGGGATGTGCATTGCATAGTAAATTCTGGGGAAATTTCGCGCTTTTAAACAAAAACTGCATCGAAGGGGAACAAGTTTCTCTCTCGACACCTTACGAGGTTAGGGTTTCGAGAGTGCGACAAACTTGCAACTCACCTAACTAAACTAGGGTTTTGAGAAGAGAGGAGAGTATTGCATTACAACTTAAGTTGCATGATTGAATTCAAACACAAGAACTTTGGAATTTCAAATTTAAACATCATATGAATATCTCATAATTCAAAATTGAGGTAATTCATTAAACAAATATTAATAATCAAGAATATAAACATTACATTTATTTAGTAAAGCTCATTAAGGAAACTTTGAGCTTTATTAATAATCACACAAGATACATTGTCTTTACAATATCCAGAATTGAAATATAAAATATTACAACACATTACAAGAATTGAATAAATAGAAAATAGAACATGAAAATTACAAAGATATTGTAAATGGCTAAACTAGATAAGAAAATCTTCATGATCTTCTTGGACATCACTTGATTGAACTTCTTGATCATTTCCTTAAACCTGCATAGTAAGACAACAAAGACAAGAAAATAGGGATTATGCCAAGTGGTAAAACCACTTGGCAGGTTAGCAAATATGATCAAATTGAGAGGATAACTCAAACACTGCCGGGGTGTCAAGCCAAAGGACCAAGTCCCAACCTGTGAAGCACACAGGCAGCTCACGGGGATAGCTGCATGTCTCACAACACACACAGACCAGGGGAGAGTCACCTAAGTGACATGGTTGTGCTGTCGACCAATGAAGCAGGGTACTGGATGGTATAAAAGCCTTTTCACCAGCAAACCCTAGCTGATCATCGGCAGAATCTCCCAGGGTAAGAACTCAAGAACAGGAAGAACACATAGCTAGCCAAAACCCACCAGAGATAGTTCCACCAAGAACTGCTTGCTGCTGAGCAACAAATCATGGAATAGATCAAGCATCAGCTAGCCAGGAGGAGCAGGGCAAGCAACTCAACCATCAGATCAACACTGAAGAAAAACCTCTACACCAACATCAAAATCTAGGAGCTGGAGTGAGGTATATAACTCAACATGAACAAACCAGATGGTTTTGTTCATAAATAAGCATGTGCATCAAACACACGAAGCAAAAGGGTGTGAGTACCCTGTTTGTGTCATCATCCGGCTACTAAGCCATATGGTGCAAGCAAGAGTAGAGAGGCCACTCGGTTAAGCATCTAAAGGGAACAACATGCCATGTAAATTAATGCATAACCGAAGAAATCCAGCAGCGAGATGAAGACACAGACTAGCCTGGCCACATACTCAACACCTATAGCTATTGATTCCATCGTGATCGATAGACATTATATGTCTAGTTAAGTTTGTCAACAGCAAAGAGCCACTGGAAGTCCAAATCTGGATCAACCAGTAAGCATCTAGTAATCACAGCAAGCCAACAAGAGGTGGGAGCTTCCTGAACAGTCAAGAATGGCTGTTGAGGCAACCTCTACCATTTAAGCAATCAAACCATCAAACCAGCACATATATCATTACCCAGAAGGGTTCAAATGAAGCTAGGGTCCCCAATAGATGATTGGCATCCCTCTAGCTTAACTAAATTCATTCATATGATCATCACTGCAGAGCAGTTCACATCATTTATCTACTTAATGAATCAAAGCTACACAGATAAATGAAATAGAGAAGTAAGCTATGCACCAGGCCATGCAGATGATCCAATGGATCATTGCGAGATAGTAGCAGGGGCTTGAGCAAACACCAAGGAGTACAAACACAAGCCACTCGTGTTACACCGACATCGGGAGAGCATCGGCTAGACACAAGAATGAAAAACAGCAGCCATTCATCAAGCAACTGATGATCATAAGATCATCAGGACTTGATCAAGCATGCTAGAACCAAGCCTAGCATCAACACTTTAACCATATAAATTAAATGGCCACAGAACAGGAACAATGGCATAGCAGACAATCAAAAATATGACAAATAATTGTATGCAGTAACTTATAATCAAGAGAGGGTATTGTCTAGACCAAAAGCATGCTCAAGGGAGCATGTCCATGAATTATAGCACACTGAAGAGCACCCAGGTGCACTGGTTCTTGCAAATTTGCAAGAGTTGCACACTGCAATCAAGCCAGAGTAGTATATATTAACACATTTGATGTCAGGCAAGCATAGAACCAAGAGCAGAGGCACAGGGAAGAACTCTAGCTAGTAAAGCAAACTTTCACAGACATATAGCTTAGCAATCTTGCGCAGTAGCACACGCATAGCGCAGCAGCATAGCATAACAGGAGCAGGCAAACATGGCGCTGCAGAAGAACACAGCAGTGCTTGCGTAGGCAAGCACACCACAGCAGCAGGTCTAGAGGTGGAAGAAGGTCAGGCACAGGAGGGGAGCAGGAAAGGAGGCGCACTTACCCGGAGTCGAGGAGAACAGCCGCAGCCATGGCGGCCACGGCGGCACGCGTCGGGCGAACGACGGCGCCAGGCCATGGCCAAGCCAGGCTGTCGTCGGGGCGCAGGGACCCCAGCAGCACCACGGCGGGGCACGCGGCCACGCCAAGGCGTCAAGCTCGTCGGCAACGACGAGAGCGCGGCGATTCGCCCGCGGCCATGTCACCGGGGCGTTGAGGAAGAACGGCGGCGGCGGGGAAAAGGAGATCGACGCGGATCAAACGAAGCGCCGTCGAACGGCGGTTCGATTGATACCCATCTCACCGCCGGCGGTGGCCGGAGTAGGCCGGATTAATTCGGTGACGGCGGCGACGACCACGGGTCGCCAGAGCACGGGAGAGGATTAGGGTTTGGAGAAGCAGCGCGAGGAGCGGGTGTGAGCGACCGACCGCTCGGGTCGGTTGGACCCGAGTCGGTTTAGCCAAACCGCTGGGCCACCCTGACAGGTGGGCCCAGGGACATTTTGGGAATTTCACAAATTCCAATTAAGGCAGAAACTTTGAAAATACATAACAAATTATTAACAACTCTAAAAAAACAATGAAAATATGAAAACCACTCAGAATAAAATTCTCTATCATAATAAAATATGAAATGGATTTTTTGGAGATAAACTAGAATAAGTTCAAATTTGATGAATTAATAATCATTTAAATCACATATGTTATTTTCAATAATGAAAATAAGTCCATAAACCCATTTGGACTCTAAAAAACACCTTGACAACATTTCAAGGCTGGATTTTACTTTAAATCATGTATCCCCAAATTATTCTTAGTATTAACCTCTTACATGAAATAATAACGATATCGGAAGGGGGGAACAAACCCTAAAAATGAAATCATGCATAATTGCTTCTTTAAACATTGCCCTTATCGGACAATGATGCTATTTTTCAGAACAAGAGGACAAGGGTCAGTCCATACCTTCCAACTGCAGATTTTTGCAGTGTTCAGGCAAGTTCATCACTTGCTCATGTCATTTGAGTATTTTTATCAAATTACTTGCAAAGTATTATGGTTATCACTATTGCACAAAAATCAAAACCACTACTTTCATAACTATGAATATGACTATGTGGTGGGCAATGGAACCATGGATTGTGTTGATATGGTGGAGGTTCCATTGCACGGGCTTATATCCATCTAGGATTAAACAACAAATGTCGCCAGTGATTCTTGTGCCGTAATATCCGTGTTAACCATAAGATCCGGAGTGGGACGGAGTAGTCAAAAGTGTTTCCACCTCTCGTTCATCAACGGATGCGCTTTACCGTAGACACTTGTATCCGTCAGGGCAAGCGGTAGGCTGGGGAAGCCTTAAGTCCCCACGGCATAGTCCGTAGACCCTTGTCGCTCGAAGTGCAAGCGGTGGGCTGGGGAAGCCTAAAGTCCCCACGGTATTGCGGTCTATGATGGGTTGCAGCTACCGGCGAAGGAGTTTGGTTAACGAGTCCCAAACTGTTGTCGTGGTCGGGGTCCATCCTTAAGTGGTATAAGAGGACCGACGAGGACCCAGGGTCGGGGTATGCAACAAAGGGTGGGTGTTCGAGGTAGCGGAGGAACATGATTGGCTAGACCTTATACCGGGCCTCACACCAAAGGAAGTGTGGACGGGAAAGCTGCCCGGTTGGCACCAAGGTTAAGATCTCTTATGGGTAAAGCAACACGCCTCTGCAGAGTGTAAAGAACCGTGACCTGTCACTCCCTGTTCCGGGATTGAGGAACTGCGAACGCGGCCGGAAAGGAGCTCCATGAAGTTCTAGTAAACCGGTGAAGGCTGACGGACATAGCTCTTTGAAATAAAAGCAATCTCTTGAAGAAATGTTTATCAAAATTTGCATTGGTATTAGACTTCCTGGTTTAATATCGTAGCTAGTGCATAAAACACCTCTTATCTATAATGAACTTGTTGAGTACGCTCGTACTCATACCACTCTTAAATCCCATGCTTAGATTGTCTGAACCATCTGGAGGAGGACAACGACAACCATGATGGAGCCGAGATCATCGGCTACGAGGAACCAGACCTCTCAGGAGGTGTTGAAGGCGTAGACTACATCATAGTCTACGGATCCGGGGAGGCTTCCGGAGGAGAACAAGCCTAAAGATATCAGGAGGAGTAATAGTCGCCGAGCAGCGCGAACTCTTACTATATAGCTGCTCGAATAAATCCATGTTCAGTTTAATGAGACAATGGTATTGTAAGTTAAGTTGGGTTCGCCTCGAACCCAGGAGTTATCCTCTTAGGACCCAAGAGGAGCTCCAAGACGACTTGTGTATGCTACTTGTAATAATATGTGAATGAGTTATGGACCTCGCTATGTTCGTTGTACTACTACGAGGGATGTAATATTTGCGGAATGGTACTTCGCGAGTGTTATATCAACGGCCGGCATACTACAACATGCGGTGGTATGCGGGGTCACCACGGTTGGTATCGAGCAAAAGTTTTGACCTTAGGTTGGAACCTAGTAAATGGGACTAAACGTTAGGAGTCAAATAGGATTAGTAAAGAATTCTCTAAAAATATGGTGTATATTCAATTGAGAATACAACAATCATATCTTTTAGTGCGATAATTCTTTATTATCTCTATTATGATGCATTATTACTAATCTTATAATCTTTCTATTTCTACAGCCAACATGGCAAGTTCACGACCGGGAAGAAACGTGAAAGTTATGGATTCCACACTGAACGAATACCAAGGAGGACTTGCTGATATCCTACGAGCCATGTTGCTGGAATTTGGGTGTGATCCCCAGATTCTAGTAAAGAAGTACATGTTCTATGATGGACCGGTGTTGGCCAAGTGCAGAGTAGGACTGCGACTTCCCGAATCTTTGGGAATGAGCGTAGTCATGCCAGCTGGAGAAGCTAGGACAACCAACACAGCCTATCATATAGCTGTTATGAGAGCCATAACCGACATACGGGAACATAAGACAAAAGAGCTTATGGATTCCGAGTTCTCCCATATTCCCCATAATCAGGAGGAAGAAGATCCCATGCTCAACCACTACAAATACGCCAAACGCAAACCCATAGCAGCGGCAAAATATATGGATAATAGCCGTAACTTCATATCATTACTCTTTCAGCTGAATCATCATCTGATAGGAGCTATTGATACGATGCTAGAGGAATTTACCGAACCCAAGGAGGAGAGTAGGGGGAAAGAACCTATGGAAAATGTAGTGCACACACCGGTTTATTCAGTCGGTGACTACATCAGCTTTGATCCACTTGCACGTGAACCTACACTGCTACACCCGGGAACTACCTGAATAGTTCCTATGGGGGATACGAAGGCGGAGCGGAATCCGGAAACAACCAGCGTTCCGAGACTCCGATCGAGAATTCTAGGGGTTGGCGTTGGGGTAGTGATACTGGAACCCATAGTACTACTGAGTATTATGATGGAGAGATGAACGATGATGCAACAACCCAGAACCAGAGCTATCCTAGTAATGAAGGAGTGGATGGAGGATATCCGACACAGGTTGAGTCGGGTATGGGTTTTGGTAACCCTTATGGTGGGGCTACAGGAGAGTACACCCGATGGGTGGACTATGATGCACTCAACGATCAGTTTGTGAACACTGATTTCTCCTTAGGGTCATCATCGGATTCGGACTACAAGCCAACGGGGAGACCTTATGTTCCAGGGTCTATCAGGAGGACGACACGTTCGACCGGATGCAAGCCTGGAATGTATCGGGAGTGAAGACCGATTAGAAGTCTACCAAGGGAGGCGTGGCTATAATACACAAGTACCACGTGTATTATAGTTTGTAATATCTGTATAAATTTGTACATATACTTTAATAAGTGAGTTTGCATACTCACATCGACTCGAGTATTGTAATAAGACCACTTATGTATGTATATACAGGGTATATGTTTTGTATGATTTGGATTTGCTTCTTGATTTCCATTGCGTGACTAGTTCTGTGCACAAAGTTGAGCTCAGAAAACTTGCGCATGGAGTAATTATGAGTATCACCTTGTGTTGCAGAACTAGGGGGATATGTCGGGAACGTTAGGAAACGAGACGGAAGCGCAGCGCATGGAGCGCGAAGCAAAAGAGAAGGAAGAGGCTGAGGGTGCAGCTAGAGATCAGTTTCCACCACCACCACCACCCATGACGCAGCAAAACTTCATCCAGTACATGCAACTGGCGGAAGAGAGGCAGCGTGTAACATTGGAGCTGCATAACAAATTCCTTCAGGATCTGATGCAGCAGAATAGGGTGGAGAGACCTGAGAACCAGGGAGTCACATTAGCAGACTTCCGGAACACCAAGCCGATATCTTTCGCATACGCGCCGGAGCCGATGGACGCGGAAGATTGGTTGATGGATGCGAGCGCAAGCTCAACAACGTTGGATGCAATGACCAAGAGAAGGTCCGATATGCTACCCATCCGCTATGTGGACCTGCCGCATCATGGTGGGACAACATTGTAGCCGTGTATCCGGCGGGAAAGGTATTTACACGGGAGGAGTTTGCAAGGAAGTTCGGGGAATCCAATGTCCCCGAAAGTATTGTAGAACTGAAGCGTCGAGAGTTCGAGAGTCTCGAGCGAAGGATAAGGCAATCCGACCTATGTCGGGGAGTTTTCCAAGCTGTCCCGGTACGCGGTTGAGGAAGTCAATACCGAGGACAAGAAGAAGAAGAGATTTACGAGGGGGTTAAGTCCCCGGTTCAAGGTACGGCTACGGATGATGAGAGCAACGGAATTCCAAGAGTTGGTGGATGCAGCCATCACTCTTGAAGATGACTTTAAACAACTGCAAGAAGAGAAGAGGAAGAAGGCCAAGTATGAGCCTAAGAGGTTTGTTAGTAACAAGCCCAATACCAGCTTGAGTTTCAAGCCACGGTATAACAACAACAACAACAACAACAACAACAACAACAACAACAACAACAACAGCAATCAGAGGAGGAACCAAGGATATCAGTCTGCAAATCAGATTATATGCCATTCCTGTGGTTTAAAAGGACATGTCATGAAGGATTGTAAGAAACCCAAGATCATATGCTTTGGGTGTCGTCGGGAGGGGCACATGCTTGAAGGACTGCCCCAAGAAGAATAGTGGAGGAGGAGGAAATCGAGGAAACACCGGAGGGAATTGGAAGAATAAGAAGCCCTTCGGCAAGCTGAGCTGCATGCCGGTCTGGAGGAGGTGGTCAACTACGACCGAGGCGGTGATAGGTACGCTCCGGATACTCACTCATCCTGGCAAAGTACTTTTTGATACTGGTGCAACTACATCATTCATTTCTCAACAATTCATCATCAAACATGGGATTAGTTGCACTAAGTTAGATACACCCATAACCATACTTTCTACGGGGGGAACGATATTAGTAACCCATGCCAAACAAAAACAAGTCATTATGATCAATAAGTGCGCGTTTGACGCGGACCTGTTCATTTTACCGATGAAGGACATTGATGTCATTCTTGGTATGAAGCTGGTTAGAAGCTAATGGAGCATTGATCGACTGTGTAAACAAAACGGTGTCATTAAAAAGTCCCGATGGAAGTAGAATGATCTACCAAGGCGACAAACATACACGGATTGAAGTGGAGCTACGGTTGAATAGCATGAAGGAGGTGAAGTTAGAAGATATCCCTGTAGTAAATGAATTCCGGGATGTGTTTCTGCGGAATTACACGGTATGCCACCGGATAGGGAGATAGAATTCACTATCGACCTAATCCCAGGAACAGCTCCGATTGCCAAAGCACCATATAAGATGGGGCCTAAGGAATTGAAAGAACTTAAGGAGCAATTGGATGACTTGGAACAAAAAGGATTCATTCAGGAGAGTGTTTCACCATGGGGATCACCTGTGATCTTCGTAGATAAAAGAGATGGAGGAAGAAGGATGTGCGGAGACTACAGGAATCTAAACAACGTCACAATCAAGAACAAGTATCCACTTCCAAGGATACAAGATCTATTTGATCGAGGTTAGAGGAGCGGGAGTCTTTTCCAAGATTGATCTAAGATCGGGTTATCACCGAGATAAAGATCAAGAAGGAGGACGTTCGAAAGCGCCTTTGTCTCAAGGTATGGACACCATGAATATCTTGTAGTACCTTTTGGATTAACCAATGCCCCAGCAATATTCATGAATCTCATGAATAAGATTTTCATGCCATATCTAGACAAGTTTGTCATTGTATTCATCAATGATATCTTGATATATTCCAAGAACAAGGCGGAACATGCCGAACATTTGAGGTTAGTGTTGCAAACACTAAGGGAACACCAACTTTATGCCAAACTCAGTAAGTGTGAATTTTGGTTAGATCAAGTGGAATTTCTTGGTCATGTCATTAGTAAAGATGGAATCGCTGTCAACCCGAGCAAGGTAGCAGCAGTTTTAGAATGGGAAGCACCCAAGACTGTCAAGGAAATCCGAGGATTCCTAGGAATGGCAGGATACTATCGGAGATTCATTGAAGGATTCTCTAAGATAGCAGGACCTATGACAAAGTTGCTAAGGAAGAATACACCATTCGTGTGGTCAGAGGAGTGTGAGAAGAGTTTTCAAACTCTGAAGGAGAAACTCACCACAGCACCGTTGTTAGCAGTTCCGAAAGTTGGCAAGGATTACACCGTGTATTGTGACGCATCCAAACATGGATTGGGTTGCGTACTCATGCAGGATCGGAAAGTGATATCCTATGGATCGAGGCAACTCAGACCTCATGAAGTGAACTATCCAACACATGACTTGGAATTAGCAGCTGTCGTATTTGCACTTAAAACATGGAGACATTTTCTCTATGGAGCTAAGTGTGAGCTCTATACAGACCATAAAAGCCTCAAATATTTCTTCACTCAGAAGGAACTCAACATGAGGCAGAAAAGATGGCTAGAATTGATCAAGGATTATGATCTGACAATCAATTACACACCAGGGAAGGCTAATGTAGTAGCAGATGCCCTGAGTAGGAAGAGTACTGGGGGAGTGGAACAAGGAATATCACCGGAATTGAGGAAGGAAATAAGCCAAGCCCAAATACAACTTTGGGAGAAGGAAGCCCATGAAGGATTATCGGCGTTGCAAGTAGCCGATGAGTTGAATGTCAACCTGAAGAATGAGATAATGATGGGTCGGTTGGACGATCCATTCATTGTAGAAGAGATGAGGAGAATAGATGAGGGAAGACCATCGAGAATTTCACAGTGGAGAATGCTGGATCTTTGTGGTTCCGAGAAAAGAATTTGCGTTCGGATATTGCTGAAATTAAGGAAGTAATACTCGGGAAGCTCATCAAACACCATATTCCATACATCCGGGAAGTACAAAGATGTACATGGACTTAAAGGAACTATTACGGTGGAATAACATGAAGCGGGAGATAGCACAATATGTGGCAGAATGCCATACACGCCGGCGAGTGAAGGCTGAACATCGAGTCCCGCGGGGAAGTTACAACCTCTACCTATTCCGGAGTGGAAATGGGAGGAGATAGGGATGGATTTCATCACCGGACTACCCATGACTAATAAAAAGAAGGACATGATATGGGTAATCGTGGACCGGTTGACGAAAAGTGCACACTTCTTAGCGGTAAACCAGCAGGATAAAGGAGAGAAACTTATCGATCTTTACATCAAAGAGATCGTAAGTAAACATGGAGTACCTAAGAAGATAGTGTCGGATCGAGGATCCGTGTTCACATCAGCATTCTGGAAGCAACTTCACGAAGCTTTAGGATCCAAGTTAGATTATAGTACCGCGTATCACCCACAAACAGGCGGACAAGCCGAGAGAACCAATCGAGATCTTAGAAGATATGCTTAGGGCTTGTGCCCTAGACTTCGGAGGATCATGGGAGGAGCATCTACCTTTAGCAGAGTTTTCATACAACAATAGTTATCAAAGCGACATCAAGATGGCACCATTTGAAGCTCTGTATGGAAGGAAGTGTAGATCACCCATATGTTGGTATGAAGCCGGAGCAAGCAAAGAGTTCAACCTCGATTATGTCAAGGAAAAACAACAAATCATTGACATTATCGAGAGGCAGAGCTCAAGATAGCCCGAGTCGGCAAAGAGTTACGCCGATCAGAAGAGAAGGACGTGGGAGCCACAAGTTGGAGACATGGTTTATCTTAAGGTAAGCCCGATGAAAGGACTCCAGAGGTTTGGAGTAAAAGGGAAACTCAGTCCTAGATATATAGGACCTTTCAAGATACTGAGTCAGAATCAAGGTTTAGCCTTTGAGTTGGATCTACCGGGAAGGTTAGCTCAAGTTCATAATGTATTCCATGTGTCACAACTTCGGAAATGTTTGAAGACCCCAGATGAACCAATATCACATAAGGAGCTAGAGTTACAACCAGACTTGACGTACATTGAGAAGCCAGCCAAGATTCTCGAAGAGAGCTGGAAGCAACTCAGAAATAAGGCGATCAAGTATTGCAAGATACAATGGAAGCATCATCCCGAGAGGGAGGCCACCTGGGAAAAAGAGGAAGACCTGAGGAAAACATATCCCGAGCTATTCAGGTATTACAACCACAACTTCGGGACGAAGTTTTCTTTAAGGGGGAAAGGCTGTAATGTCCCGGGTTTAGAGACGATCGAGGGGTAGATTTTAGAAAGGGATGTGCATTGCATAGTAAATTCAGGGAAATTTCGCGCTTTTAAACAAAAACTGCATCGAAGGGGAACAAGTTTCTCTCTCGACACCTTACAGGGTTAGGGTTTCGAGAGTGCGACAAACTTGCAACTCACCTAACTAAACTAGGGTTTTGAGAAGAGAGGAGAGTATTGCATTACAACTTAAGTTGCATGATTGAATTCAAACACAAGAACTTTGGAATTTCAAATTTAAACATCATATGAATATCTCATAATTCAAAATTGAGGTAATTCATTAAACAAATATTAATAATCAAGAATATAAACATTACATTTATTTAGTAAAGCTCATTAAGGAAACTTTGAGCTTTATTAATAATCACACAAGATACATTGTCTTTACAATATCCAGAATTGAAATATAAAATATTACAACACATTACAAGAATTGAATAAATAGAAAATAGAACATGAAAATTACAAAGATATTGTAAATGGCTAAACTAGATAAGAAAATCTTCATGATCTTCTTGGACATCACTTGATTGAACTTCTTGATCATTTCCTTAAACCTGCATAGTAAGACAACAAAGACAAGAAAATAGGGATTATGCCAAGTGGTAAAACCACTTGGCGAGGTTAGCAAATATGATCAAATTGAGAGGATAACTCAAACAACTGCCGGGGTGTCAAGCCAAAGGACCAAGTCCCAACCTATGAAGCACACGGGCAGCTCACGGGGATAGCTGCATGTCTCACAACACACACGAGACCGGGGGAGAGTCACCTAAGTGACATGGTTGTGCTTGTCGACCAATGAAGCGAGGTGCTTGGATGGTATAAAAGCCTTTTCACCGGCAAACCCTAGCTGATCATCGGCAGAATCTCCCGAGGTAAGAACTCAAGAACAGGGAAGAACACATAGCTAGCCAAAACCCACCGAGAGACAGTTCCACCAAGAGCGCTGGCTGCTGAGCAACAAATCATGGAATAGATCAAGCATCAGCTAGCCAGGAGGAGCAGGGCAAGCAACTCAACCATCAGATCAACACTGAAGAAAAACCTCTACACCAACATCAAAATCTAGGAGACTGGAGTGAGGTATATAACTCAACATGAACAAACCGGATGGTTTTGTTCATAAATAAGCATGTGCATCAAACACACGAAGCAAAAGGGTGTGAGTACCCTGTTTGTGTCATCATACGGCTACTAAGCCATATGGTGCAAGCAAGAGTAGAGAGGCCACTGGTTAAGCATCTAAAGGGAACAACAGCCATGTAAATTAATGCATAAGCGAAGAAATCCGCGACGAGATGAAGACACAGCTAGCCTGGCCACATACTCAACACCTATAGCTATTGATTCCATCAGACTGATAGACATTATATGTCTAGTTAAGTTTGTCAACAGCAAAGAGCCACTGGAAGTCCAAATCTGGATCAACCAGTAAGCATCTAGTAATCACAGCAAGCCAACAAGAGGTGGGAGCTTCACGAACGAGTCAAGAATGGCTGTTGAGGCAACCTCTACCACTTAAGCAATCAAACCATCAAACCGGCACATATATCATTACCCGGAAGGGTTCAAATGAAGCTAGGGTCCCCAATAGATGATTGGCATCCCTCTAGCTTAACTAAATTCATTCATATGATCATCAACTGCGAAGCAGTTCACATCATTTATCTACTTAATGAATCAAAGCTACACGAGATAAATGAAACAGAGAAGTAAGCTATGCACCGAGGCCATGCGAGATGATCCAATGGATCATTGCGAGATAGTAGCGAGGGCTTGAGCAAACACCAAGGAGTACAAACACAAGCCAGCGTGTTACACGACATCGGGAGAGCATCGGCTAGACACAAGAATGAAACAGCAGACCATTCATCAAGCAGCGATGATCATAAGATCATCAGGACTTGATCAAGCATGCTAGAACCAAACCTAGCATCAACACTTTAACCATATAAATTAAATGGCCACAGAACAGGAACAATGGCATAGCAGATAATCAAAAATATGACAAATAATTGTATGCAGTAACTTATAATCAAGAGAGGGTATTGTCTAGACCAAAAGCATGCTCAAGGGAGCATGTCCATGAATTATAGCACTACTCGAAGAGCACCCAGGTGCCATTGGTTCTTACAAATTTGCAAGAGTTGCACACTTGCCAATCAAGCCAGAGTAGTATATATTAACACATTTGATGTCGAGGCAAGCATAGAACCAAGAGCGAGAGGCACGAGGAAGAACTCTAGCTAGTAAAGCAAACTTTCACGGACATATAGCTTAGCAATCTTGCGCGGTAGCACACGCATAGCGCAGCGGCATAGCATAGCGAGGAGCGAGGCAAACATGGCGGCTGCGAGAAGAACATAGCGGTGCTTGCGTAGGCAAGCACACCACGGCGAGCAGGTCTAGAGGTGGAAGAAGGTCGAGGCACGGGGAGGGGAGCAGGAAAGGAGGCGCACTTACCCGGAGTCGAGGAGAACAACGCAGCCATGGCGGCCACGGCGGCACGCGTCGGGCGAACGACGGCGCCAGGCCATGGCCAAGCCAGGCTGTCGTCGGGGCGCAGGGACCCCAGCACGCGGCCACGCCAAGGCGTCAAGCTCGTCGGCAACGACGAGAGCGCGGCGATTCGCCCGCGGCCATGTCACCGGGGCGTTGAGGAAGAACGGCGGCGGCGGGGAAAAGCAGATCGACGCGGATCAAACGAAGCGCCGTCGAACGGCGGTTCGATTGATACCCATCTCACCGCCGGCGGTGGCCGGAGTAGGCCGGATTAATTCGGTGACGGCGGCGGCGACCACGGGTCGCCAGAGCACGGGAGAGGATTAGGGTTTGGAGAAGCAGCGCGAGGAGCGGGTGTGAGCGACCGACCGCTCGGGTCGGTTGGACCCGAGTCGGTTTAGCCAAACCGCTGGGCCACCACGACGGGTGGGCCCAGGGACATTTTGGGAATTTCACAAATTCCAATTAAGGCAGAAACTTTGAAAATACATAACAAATTATTAACAGCTCTAAAAAAATAATTAAAAATATGAAAACCACTCAGAATAAAATTCTCTATCATAATAAAATATGAAATGGATTTTTTTGGAGATAAACTTGAATAAGTTCAAATTTGATGAATTAATAATAATTTAAATCACACATATTATTTTCAATAATGAAAATAAGTCCATTAATGCATTTGGACTCAAAACACCTTGACAACATTTCAAGGCTGGATTTTACTTTAAATCATGTATCCCCAAATTATTCTTAGTATTAACCTCTTACATGAAATAATAACAATATCGGAAGGGGGGAACAAACCCTAAAAATGAAATCATGCATAATTGCTTCTTTAAACATTGCCCTTATCAGACAATGATGCTATTTTTCAGAACAAGAGGACAAGGGTCAGTCCATACCTTCCAACTGCAGAGTTTTGCGGTGTTCGAGGCAAGTTCATCACTTGCTCATGTCATTTGAGTATTTTTATCAAATTACTTGCAAAGTATTATGGTTATCACTATTGCACAAAAATCAAAACCACTACTTTCATAACTATGAATATGACTATGTGGTGGGCAATGGAACCATGGATTGTGTTGATATGGTGGAGGTTCCATTGCACGGGCTTATATCCATCTAGGATTAAACAACAAATGTCGCCAGTGATTCTTGTGACGTAATATCCGTGTTAACCATAAGATCCGGAGTGGGACGGAGTAGTCAAAAGTGTTTCCACCTCTCGTTCATCAACGGATGCGCTTTACCGTAGACACTTGTATCTGTCAGGGCAAGCGGTAGGCTGGGGAAGCCTTAAGTCCCCACGGCATAGTCCGTAGACCCTTGTCGCTCGAAGTGCAAGCGGTGGGCTGGGGAAGCCTAAAGTCCCCACGGTATTGCGGTCTATGATGGGTTGCAGCTACCGGCGAAGGAGTTTGGTTAACGAGTCCCAAGCTGTTGTCGTGGTCGGGGTCCATCCTTAAGTGGTATAAGAGGACCGACGAGGACCCGGGGTCGGGGTATGCAACAAAGGGTGGGTGTTCGAGGTAGCGGAGGAACATGATTGGCTAGACCTTATACCGGGCCTCACACCAAAGGAAGTGTGGACGGGAAAGCTGCCGGTTGGCACCAAGGTTAAGATCTCTTATGGGTAAAGCAACACGCCTCGCGAGTGTAAGAAGCGTGACCTGTCACTCCCTGTTCCGGGATTGAGGAGCTGACGAACGCGGCCGGAAAGGAGCTCCATGAAGTTCTAGTAAACCGGTGAAGGCTGACGGACATAGCTCTTTGAAATAAAAGCAATCTCTTGAAGAAATGTTTATCAAAATTTGCATTGGTATTAGACTTCCTGGTTTAATATCGTAGCTAGTGCATAAAACACCTCTTATCTATAATGAACTTGTTGAGTACGCTCGTACTCATACCACTCTTAAATCCCATGCTTAGATTGTCTGAACCATGCGGAGGAGGACAACGACAACCATGATGGAGCCGAGATCATCGGCTACGAGGAACCAGAACCTCTCGGGAGGTGTTGAAGGCGTAGACTACATCATAGTCTACGGATCCGGGGAGGCTTCGGGAGGAGAACAAGCCTAAAGATATCGGGAGGAGTAATAGTCGCCGAGCAGCGCGAACTCTTACTATATAGCTGCTCGAATAAATCCATGTTCAGTTTAATGAGACAATGGTATTGTAAGTTAAGTTGGGTTCGCCTCGAACCCAGGAGTTATCCTCTTAGGACCCAAGAGGAGCTCCAAGACGACTTGTGTATGCTACTTGTAATAATATGTGAATGAGTTATGGACCCTGCTATGTTCTGTTGTACTACTCTGAGGGATGTAATATTTGCGGAATGGTACTTCGCGAGTGTTATATCAACGACTGGCATACTACAACATGCAGTGGTATGCAGGGTCACCACACCATCTCCGCCGGCGGCGCATGACCCTTTTCCGCCGGCCTCTCCTCGGCGTGCGTGGCCCCTGCTCCGGCCTCCTGCTGCGGGGCCGCGCTCCCCCCGCGTGCGCTGGGCTTGGCGCCCCCGACGGCCGGCCTCCTGGTGCGCCGCGCCGCACCGCAGTTGCTCTCCGTCGAGCGGGCCTCTCTCCTTGGAGCCCTGTGCTGCATCCGCGCGCATGGTGGGGCTCCCCTGCGGTTCTGGCCGTGAGGGCTTCAGGTCTCCTCGTGTGAGGCCTGACCCCCTGGCTGCGGCGTGGTCCGGCCGGTTCGGCCGCCTCCGAGTGCTTGCTCCGGGTGTCCGGCCGTTGATCCCGGGCCCGGCGCGCGGCTCGGCTCGTTGGGTGCGGCCGGCGTTCCGCCTCTGCGACGAGCCTCTGAGTGGGTGCCCCTCCTCCCGGCGGGTCTTGCCGCTGCTCTCCCATCGCGGGCGTGGGCCCTCTGCAGATCGACCGCTTCCCCTTCTCCGGTGGCCCGTGTCCACCCTTCGTCGCGGTTCCTGCGGGGCGGGGGAGGTCAGCCTGTCCCGATGCTTCGGTGTAGGTGCACATCCGGGCGAAAGCTTGTGGACGACGACGCCGCTGGCGCCGTGCTCCTCCTTGGAGGCGTCCTTTTGGCTTTGCGCACCTCCTTGTTGCGTTTGGGACAGCTCTTGCCTCTTGTCCTGCCGCTGCCTGCTTGCTCGCATACCTTCGGGCCTAGGTTGTTGTCATGGTGGCCCTGCCCGAGCCGCTTGGATGTTCTGGGGTTGCCTTGGCATGCGCCCCCTCGACCACGGGGTCGGCACACCGGTGTCGTCGCCCCAGTCTCGGCTATCCGACGCCCTTCGACTGTGTTGGTCTTGGCGGCACACCGTCTACTGCAACGCCGGCGGCACACCGGTGTCGCCGCACGGACTCGGCTATCCGATGCCCTTCGACCGTGCCAGGGCGCTTCTTCGTGTGCTTATGTTGGTGTCCTCGAATTCCACAACCTGCTCCCTTCGGTCCGCCTGCCTGCGGTGTGGTTTCTCTTCGGAGTTACCCGTCTAGCGGTCGGCGTGAGGTCCTCAAGGTGACGTCGGGTTGTGGTTTGTCTGGTTCGTGCTTGTGGCATGACGAGTTTCTGCATCGCTCTTCGACCACGGGGTCGGCACACCGGTGTCGTCGCCCCAGTCTCGGCTATCCGACGCCCTTCGACTGCGCTTGGTCTCGGTTATGCAGGTCTTCGTCGTTGCCCTTTACTCGCCATGCCAAGTCATAGTGACTGTCCTTTGAGGTGCTGGCCTCCCGGGGGTTTCGGTTGGCTTCGGTTGCTAACCTCCCCCTCCCCATTGTGTTCCCTTTTTCTAGTTTGCTTTTTTCAGTTTTTTATTTGTCTTCTTCTTCCCGGTATCCCCTTGTATTTCCCCTATCTGTTGTAAGAACATGGGCCTTCCAGGCTACTTTCGTGGAATATAACAAGCGGTGGGGTTTTGCCCCCCCCCCCCCGTCAACCTCGAAAAAAACCTGGAAACACAAATTCTGTTTCCGCTGGAAAACGATATTCCATTCTTGTTCCGTTTCCACCATAAACATTTCTATCTCCATTTTGCAAAAAAAGAAAAAAAAAACTTTTTTTCCGGAAAAGTCGAAAAAAATCGCTCCATTATCATTCCAGTACGGAATGTCACATGGAGTTCACTGGCGCGCATTGCATGCTCCCAATACACATGCCGGAACAACTTGCAGGATTCAAAATAATGTTCCCGGATCCCTGGGATTTCGCATGTACACCGATCAACTTGCTACACGCATGGGGTACGGTCGTATGGAGCAGCAGTGGCTGAGGCCCGAATGTTCCCCTAAAATCCTCCGTGGATTCGTGATTCCTGGTTGGGTCAAGCGACCCATACTGGCTGGATCTGATGATTACTGGTACTAGCAGCACTGTTGGCGAGTATGACGGTCAAGCGATGGAGGACCATCAGCTCATCATTCCTTTTTCCCTTTCTTTATCACCTAGGGACCATTTGCAGATGCAGATGCAATGCAGCTCTTCCTTTTTTTGAGGGCTGGCTGGCTGCGGTCAAAGGTAGAAAAGGGAGCGGTCAACGGATGTTTACCATGACTCTGTGGCTGCGTGTGGCGTGGCACGAAAATAGAATACCCAACCATAATAACTAACTAAAATTCGTAAGAGCATCCCACTCCCGTCCTCTAAACGGTAAAAGTGTTGGATCAGTCGAATGGTGCTGCCCACGTGGTGTTGTATTTGTTTGAAAAACTTAAATTCAAATGGTAATTAAAAATTATGAAATTTATATAGTAAGAGAACGTAGTTTCTATCCGGCGCTCCCTAAAAACCTCTCGGTATGGTTTGAGGGGAGCGGTAACCATCAACATTTGCGTGCGGCCGAACTCCCTGAACGTAGTTCTCCCACTGGCAAAGCTCCTGGCCTCCTGGGGGTACACGGTGCACGAATTCCAATGGCCAGCGAAAAGATAGAGGCATGGAGGCTGGCAAGGTGTGGCCAGTGTCCAAGGTCCAAGAACATGGAGATGTGGCGTGGTAGACAAGACTGCACCGGGCTGGCAGTCACACACAGGTTTTGAGTGCGGCAGGTGGTGAACAGCAAGGCCAGGCGCTGCGCTGCGCTGCGCTGACTGGTACTGTGTGATGGGCAAGCAACCGAGTCAGGTTTCCAAGGCAGGAAGGCAGCGTGGCGTCTCATCGCGTTGCATCGGATCCGCTTCTTCTCCTCCTCGGCCAGCGACTCCGCTCGATGTTTTTCATGCTTTCTTCACACTCGCGATATGCCGCTGGGATCTGCGCGCAATGCTACTGTGCTCTACTTCTTGCGTGCGAGTCCGGAGAGTTAGGGCGTGACCGTTTGTATATATATCTAGATGTTGTTTAGTGTCTAGATATATATTCATTTTTTAACAAATCTCAAACAACCTTCATAGGACTGAGGGAATATATACACTGAAAAAGTAAATAGAAGTACATGAAGGAAAAAAAAGTTAAGTTCGTGTTAATCTGGTGCCTAAACCAATAACAGTGTGATTGAACAACATATCAACAAACAACTGGACCAGGGATACATGGAAATTTTCCATTTCGTATTGACTGACATCATCATCTGTACAACAGCGTGTCAAGATATATGTACTGTGTCATGAAACTAAATATGTACACCAAAGAGGACTTGTCATCTTGGGATGGTTTTACCCACCCGAGCTGGATTAGCTATTTCCACACTTTGACGGCACCGTCTCTGCTGGCCGATATCAACCTCTGGCTCGACAGGTTGACAGATGCCAACGCGAGGATGGCGTCCCGGTGGCAGCCAGCGGAATCGGCAGCAGCCATCGCGAGCTGCGTCTTGTGCGTCAACCTGGATGATGGGGTAGGCTGCTTACACGTTTCCTGCACCCACAACGTTGAACTCTGTTAGCGTCAAAGAGAGATTCAGAGAGACTGACTGCCCCCGCTGTTTCCAAGCACCACCACTAAACTGGTGCAATCAGATAACCATGTAGGAAGTCACCAGCATCGTTTTGAAGATTATAAAGTGATGGATTGGTAAATTCAAAAGGTTCCTGGGTTCATAATACTACTTTGTAACTTCAGATAAACAACAGAAACAAAATTGCTGACACTGTTTTGGTAAACTTACCTGTACAACCTGTACACCGTAGCTGGATTTTATATCATAGCACTCATCATTTCCAACTCCTTTCGCTGAAGGGCCAGCAATGCAGAAGCTTTGCTCAGGTCTTCAAAATCATCAAACATAAAAACACATTAGATTACAGGTGGTGAAGGGGGGAAATGCAGAAGCAAGAGGGTCTGGTAGTAATATTCAACCTGGCCTGGTCCCAGTAGCGTATCTTCAAATCTGTTCCTCCAGTCAACAGATCTCCCCCTGGCAAAGGAAGCAGGCAACGGATGCCAGGAAGGCGTGGAGGCGGACTAGATAATTCCTCAATTCTGTATTTGTAGCTTCCCGCTCGCCTTATGTCTTTGGCGTTTGTCTTGTTAACAGGTCTTGATGGTGTCTTCAGCATAACAGCCTCATTCTCGATGCTTGCTGTCCTAAACATCTGTACAGTGTTTACAACGAGATACCGACCATAGTATTAGATATATCCATCTTTTCAAAAGATGTTGGTACTTGCACAAGATGATATAAAGCTCATGGAAGCACTGAAAGGAGAGCAGGCATTTCACATTCTAAATACTGTGAAGTAGCACCAGGAGCTTCTAAATCAGGATTACAAGGGTGTTCAGTAATGTCTCAAAGTCGAGTTAATGAGATATGCTATAAAAAGAATACTAGAAAGAAATCTATTTAATTACCTGGTGGCAGCTACCATTCTCAGCATTCCACAAGGAAACTTCATTGTAGCCTGCGGCCACAAAAACCAGTGGTCTTCCAGCAGAAGATATTGAGTTGTGTGGTGGTATAAGCAAGCACAATTTCTCTATAGGGGTTACTGTGGAATAGTTCCATGAGTTGACAGGAAGCAAAAACCTATGATCCCACAACGTAAGAACACCTCTTGAAGACCCTGAGATGAACCAATTTCCACACTGGCCCATCACAAGCGCTGAGATATAGCCCTCCTCCGGTGAGGATTTAAATGACCAAGATTCTGAATTGGTCCTTGCATCCCATTTATGGATGTCACAATGTTCAGTGCTGAATAGGATGGTTGGGCTAAAGCTGTCCGATGAACAATTTGCAACACTGAGAATAGCACCTTCTTTCAGATCTTTCCTTTTTACGTTAACGATGCCAGAATACCTCTCTGCAACACTCCCAACACCGCGTGCGCAGTCAACAGAAAACAAGTGCAATGCGCCATCGCTATCACCAACAACAACCTGTGAACTGCCAGAAAGCATTGTTGTACATAGAGCTTGGCTACTACCCAAGTTATATGTCAACCTTGATCTGAAGGCAATGTCCTTTTCCAACTTTCTTGTATCCCATATCTTAACACTTGAGTCATCCGAAGCCGTCACAAAAAAGGTGTTGTCATCTGACACCGCAATATCATTGACAGACAACCGATGTTCTTGGAGATGTGCCACTAGAACTCCACGAGGCTTCCAACCTGTCTCCAGAGCCACTGCTGATCTGGTGAAGGAGGGCGACACTGCAGTCTCAGAGTTGGAGACGCCATCACCTGGCACAGACAAGCTGCTCTTCATTGAGTCACTGATGCTTAAATCACCATGCCTGCTACTGAAATGATTCTCTCTAGTCTGGAGGCCTTGAACTGAACTTGATAAACCTGGATGCCGGTTGGATTCCCAGGGCATAAATATTTCTCCTAAACCACGCTTATCAGTGGTAACAGAATATGATGGAATTCCCTTAGACAATCCATCATAAAATGAACTGCTCACAGTAGATGCATGTGGTGCGTAGCCATAATATAACGATTTATCTGAAGAAATTGAATCTTTGATGTCCAAAGACACATTGCCAGACAAATTAGATGTTCTCAACCTTACAGCATCTTCCAGAGTGGCAGAGGGCCCACTTTGTGTCGTAGCAGGATATTTTCCACCAGGTAATGTCTGTTCTTTTTTACCATCACCCTTCAGTAAAACGTTTCCTGTGTCCTTGGTAACCTCTAAAGCTTGGTATAAGACTGCTTTCGAGACTGGAGGCTTAAGACATGCAAGAAGAGCAGCTTCAGACAATGAAGGTGGCTCCCTGTGTAGAAAATGCCTTAGATGTGGAGAAAGGTACACATAAGTATCTACAGGCCCTAAGCTCTCGCTACAAGCAGCAATAAGCCTTACAGCAGACCGTTTAACCCATTGAATTGGATGACATAGTAGAGGAAGGGCCTTCCCAAATAAGCCAACGATTACCCTTTTCCTCAAGTAACGACTTTCACACATCATGGTTAAGCAGTCAAGTACGTTTACAACCACAGCTTCCATATCGTCACTTAGTGCCTGTTCAAGATAGGGCAAAAGATATTCCTCGACACTTCTTGAACCAATGAAGTAGCAAACAACGACAATTTGACCAAAGTAAACTGCACGGAGCTGCTCATCATGGTCATTCAGAAATGCTGGAAGTATAGGAAGAAGAAAATCATTACTTTGTCTGTGCCCAAAAAAGTAACATAGATAACCTATATCCTGCAGGAGAGCTCTGCGGACATTAGGTGTCTGCTTTGGTCCCATTACCAACTCTTGCACTATGTCATAAATACTTTTCCTCAGACGTGCAAGTTGCCGATCAATTTTATCATGCTTCTTCTTCAGTGGTGCTTCTGCAGACTGTGATCCAGCAGCAACCACTGATTTGTCTAGAGGCCCAGCATCAGTTATGCTCCGAGAACGAAGCAAGAATCTATAAGCTGTTAAAGCTAGCTTATAAATGTTACTGGCATAGCAAACTCTGACACTCTCCTCTGTATCATCTGGGAGCAAAGAGAGCATTGGGAGGATGTACTCAGGGAAGATCATTGCATCACTGATAGGGAAGTCTTGAACAAGACAGAGAACATCAGACAAGGTTTCCAAAGCAGCGCAGCGAACTATGGCAGCGGGATCTGAAAGCATTGCAATAACATAGGGAATAACCAGCTGCAAGCGACTATCGTCATCTATGTATGTGGAAGAAATCTTCAGAAGGATGAGACCGGCCCTTCTTAGTTCTGGTTTTTTGACACTTCGTATGGACGAGCAGATTAATGAGGCAAGCAAGACCATGCCTTCACAGCTCACCTTGGAATGTGTCTGTTGGAAAATGTCAAAACTATAGGTATCCGATTGGGCATCATAACCAGACACTAAAGCAAGCAAGTTACTCTTGGATATCTTGTGCACATGGGATACATCATTGCTCTGGGCCACCAAGACACTTGTAGTTTGACTTTGAGTTTGATTAACCTGCTGCGAGGGCCCAATACCATTTGCACGTGAAACATTTGAAGCAGCATAACTTTCTGTGTCCTGCATGACCTTTGTGCCTCCATGGACGTTCCTTTGCTCCACTTCCTTGAGAAGGAGATTGAGATCTCCAGCGATCTGACGATGGTCTCCAGGAATGTTTCTCTTAACTAAGGATGCACTTTTGGCAGATTCTCTCGGTGAGTTTGTAACTTGTCCTCCAATGTCTTCCTTCCCAGATACTTGATTTTGTTCACCTGTTAAGCCACTTATCATCATGTCATGTATCCTTTCAAAATTTTCCTGTGTCTTCTCAACCTGTATTAAGTAAACTATGTTAGGATGCTCATGGTGAATAGTGGATGGACCAGAAAATGAACATGAACTAAAACGATCCTTACCCTAGCATCTGAGCCAAGTGGAACAATATCCGAGAAGAAGTTGTGCAATCTTGAAAAATAGGTTGGAAAAACGACAGTTTCATATTTTTGCAGATAGCTTTTACATGATAGCCTTTCTTTGGGGTCTAATTGAATCATGTGAAGTACCATGTCTTGGATACCAGCATCTTGTATCTGAAAGAACAAATTAACATTGATCACTTTGTTGCTGGTATATCTCAAAGGAATGTATCAATCCTAGTGTTAGGTGACATCATCACATAGCAGCAAATGAAAGTAGGTTTGTATGCATAGTTGCATACATGTAAAAAATAGTCCCTACACCAGTACACCATGCATTTTTAGTACATATATGTTTCACAAATGAATTAAAATAAGAAGGAATGTATACCTACAGAGTGGCCAAGTTCGTTTTAATTAATTTAGATCCACAGAGAAAATATCGTTTTTACACAAAAGACCATTCAAACCCTTTGGTACTATATGCTAGTTGATTAGCTTGAATACCAAGCACTCCATTGTTTACTCAGTTGCAAGGATTCAAACATTGCAAATTTTATTACCAATTGAAGCTCTACATTGCACTAAAATCTGCAATGGATCATCCACTTAAGGGCTTGGGGAAAAACAAGTCATGCTCCAACAGGCAGTAGCTAGTACTACTCTAAAGCATAGTCCAAGAGATATGAACAGTCAGTTCAGGACCAATATTTGGGCAGATACCCAAAGTTTATGCATCATACAGTACATGCAGTCATAGTTCTCCTATTCTACTTGTGTTGTTATATTGGATTCCATGCCAGAAGCTAAGAAGGTATTGCATTGCAAACTACAAGTTTAGAACAAAATGCCCAAGTAGTCATGACTCTAAAGAACATGATTACAGGAACTGTTGGTCCTACTTCACTAGAAGCAAGCATTACTGGCCATATAAATGAAATAATTCTGCAGGCATCCATGGAGCAACCAGAATATAAAGTTTCTCAGAAGTGAAATAATTCAGAAAAAACACAGAAAGTATTTCAAAGAGTGAGAAATAACAGAAAACCTTTTCTAGGGTATGCATAGGGTCATACTGGCCACGCCGATAAGCGAGAAGTTGTGAAAGCTCAAAGAGGGGCTGACCTTCCAAGAAAAGTTCAGCAAGAACACACCTGGAAAGTAGGCAGATAGTGCATACCGTTGGTGAATAAGGAAATAAGAAATCCATCAATTTCAATTTATATTTTAGCACAGTAGAGTACTGCAGAAACTACAAGTAGCTAGTGAAGAAATACATGGAAAATAACATTTATTTTGAGCAACAAATCTTCTGATATTTAACTGCACAGCACTCCTCAATCTTGAGAAAAAAATTATTTGCAACGCAATATTTGTGAGCAGGCATGCAGCCTCAAGTGAATCCAAAATGGTTTTGAACTCTTGCCCAGTCTATTGGTAAACTCAGTACTTCACTGGTGGGTACTTTCTCTCAAGGTAAATATACAATGCATCGTAGCAAAATACATCATGTACAGCAATGATATTGCTGGCCCAACAGGTAGATTGTGCATAAACTTATTGAAGTAATCTTCCAATAATAATCATCAGATTTGATCTGATAAAAAACACCTTTTTCTCATATGAAGATATCAAATGACAATACATCCCATATGATCAAATTAACATGTTCAAGCGAAAGATAGTGATGAGGTATCACTAATATGCGAATGGAAAACAGACAGATAGAAATGAAACAACCCAACTCTGGACAAAATTAGCAAAGATCTTACACAAGAAAATACTACATACCCGAGAGAAAATATGTCCATGGAACGTTGCAAAGGTGCATCTGCTGAAACCTGGGACTCACCACCATGTTCATGTAATCTCTGGACAAAAAATGGAATTTAGTTTATTTTCACAGTACAAATAGAGCATGTGCCAGAGAAGATATAGGCGGTCAAAGATATAGCATAAAAGTATAAAAGAGAGCAAGCAAACTGGGATACAATGGACAAAAGAGCATAACTTTATTTTTTTTGACTGTAACTTTGGTGAAGGGACTAACCTCAGGTGCTAGGTAGCATCTTCGCCTTCCGCCAGTGTCAAAGAAGAAGGAAAAATCAGATGGATCATCATCCGGGATGTAAGTTGGCTTAAAAGACGCAAAGTCCGTGAGGTAGAGCCAATTCCAAGAGGTAACGAGTACATTCTCACATTTGATGTCACCTAACAGAAATAACGGTGTAAATATGAATGAAAGGGAAAAAAACTAGAACCAATATGACTTAGAGAAAACCTTCTCACCATGGCAAACTCCCTTACTATGGCTCTGCTCCACAGCATGGATTAACTGCACAACCAAATGAGCTAAGTCGACAAGCATATCTGGAAAGGAAAGGGATGACAAATGACCCTTGCACGTCCCACTAATTCAAGATACGAGATTCCTATAGTCAACTAGCATGATCAACTCCTTTGCATTTTAAATACTACTAATGACTATTCAACAGCAGCAACAAAAAAAAACAAGGGCTCACCTGAAAAGCGAGCCATTTTTTCTCTATCTGACTGAGGAAAGGGCGCGTGCTAAGTCTATCATGCAGATTGCTGTAGAAGTACTGCCTGAGGAGATATGCTGCCTTGTCCGTTTGAAACCATATCTGAAAAAACATTTGAAGCCCTGTGAGTCAGCATGCCAGGTAAGGGAGAGGGAAAAGCAGGTATGCATAACAAACTAACAAAGCCTCTGTCTCTCTCTCAACACTGAAACACAATGACATATTTCAACGTTGATGCATAGGTCATGTTATGTGAACACATGAAAGTAAGCGAGCATACTCCTGACTGCTAAATGATAATCTGAAAATCGGGATTTCACCTGACATCCGAGTCAAGGAAGCAGAAACCCCTAAATGTTATAACAGGCATTCCAACCTAAAAACCAGTTTACTGTAAATCCAACCTTGCTGCATCGGCTGAACTGAACGAAAGCGCTACAATCGTCGCCAAAACCAAACGGAGGTAACAAATAATACACGTGACATAAGATGTCGCTAAACCTCACTAAATGCCACATAATAACGCCCTATAGCAATAAACAGCAAGTAAATTGTTTCCCTCGTTCGTAATGCACGGGCAAAGCTGCATAGTATGGCATACGGTACAGTGCAGGCGGGGTGGTCACCTGGAAGGGCAGGACGTGGGAGCCCTCGAGCCCCTGGAAGGCCCTCCGGATCCGCTCCAGCCTCCGCTCATGCTCCTGCGAGGCACGGGAAGCAGATCTCAGAACGCGGTTGCCCAAATCGGAAGGGGGGAATAACCGAGTAAGGGTGGATGGGGGATTGTGGCTACCTTGAGGTCGAGCGGCTCGCCTGCGCGCTTGAAGTAGACCTTGACGAGGAGGAGGCCCTCGTCGTGCTTGCAGAGGACGGACTTGAGGAAGCGGCCGCGGGAGACGACGTCGAGGAGCACGAGGTTGTAGGTGGAGGGCAGGTCGTGCAGGTAGTACTCGGTGGCGGACGCCTGCGTCGTCCGCGCGATCTTGTTCCCCATCCTCCTCCGCCGGTCGCGGTGGAGGGGGGCGGGGCGGGCGGCTGGCTCGCCGCCGGTGAGAGGTTTTGGTTCTGGGCGCGGGGACTGCGGGCTGGGTGGCGTGGGGCGGAGGCGATCGGGGTTTCCGGCGGTGGAATCAATGGGATGGGAAGTGTGTCGTGTTGGGCTCTGGATCGAACGAAATCCCCTGCGTCTGCGTTGCGGTGACCTGGTGCGAACCGGTTCCGTTCCTGTCGTGGAGGGAACGGAAGCCGTTTCTACTCTTCCGTGTTCACTTGAATAGACTTTGTTGTCCCAGAGACAAAATCACAAGTGAGAGAGTAGACATCTCCAAATTTAAACAAATCTAAAACATCTTTTATGAAACTCGATTTTTTCCAGAATAATAGTACTTCCTCCGTCCCATGAAAGTTATGTCTAAATTTTTTATGTATCCAGTTACTGTTTAATGTCTAAATAAATCCAAATTTTGATGAAGTTAAGATACTTTCCATGTCACGAAGAGAGTATTTGATATAAAGACAAGGACCACATTCTTTGACTACTCTCACTATGATCCAAATTAGTTGAAGCAGATCCACTGAATCTAGAAAGATTTTAGGTAAAATTTATACTACTAAATCCACGTCCAGCATCATATTCTCATGCTATGATCTCGGAAACGAAGTCAAGCGTAAGATGCTTTGCAACATGCAAATCAGAAAGATACAAATAGCAGACCCCCTGATCTGATATACACGCCAGACACATAGCTAAATGGGACACTACAGTTCCGTTTACAGCATCGACAGTATTACCTTGCCCATCTCATCTCATTACACAAGTCTTTATAACTGGGTAAACCACAAAGGCCGCGCCAAAGATTCAGCTAATCTCACCAGCTTCCTGGTGGCGAAGTTAACAACAGACAACACTGTGCTAGCGCACCTGGCAAACGATTTCAGCTGACTGAAACCGGCGTCCTACAACAAGCTTCATCAAACTACACAAAAGGATACCTAATCCACACACACCGAACCTCGTCACGCTCTGAGGGTTGAGATGCTACGAACAGTCTGAATTAGTGGTTGAAGTTCTGATTAGTATCTCCCAGCTTCCCCTCCTGCAGTGGAAACAAAGGGTTAGCCATGAGCCAGATGCATAAAGGAAGACAGGGACTTGAGCTTTAAGCGTTCTTACTGCTGCTGCTACTGTAGAGGGCCTGTGGCATCACGAGGCGGCTCTTCACTTCCATTTCCAGATTCTGTAACATGTTTTTATTATTATTTTAGTAGTAAAAAACAGCAACAAGAGATGGGTGTTGTATTAGGAGCAAGCATATACCAGTAATGGGTGCCAGATTTTCTTCTTTGTACACTCCAAGAGGTGACCCGTGCACAGATAAGAGCATCTCCCCGTTCTTGGGTACTCTTACAGTTTTCGGTGTCATGCCAAAAGACAGTCGGCTACTCGTAGCCTGCGCAGGATTATGTTACAACCAATACGTAAGCTTATAAGGCGATTCAAGACCCAACTATTCAGTTTGATGATCCAGATTTCAAATAATGAGATAACATTTCGTGTCTAGAGGGTAAAGCACAAACCCCAGGTGTCTGTAGAGAATCCCCTGCTCCTGTCATTTCGCCTTCGGGTAGCTCACTCCATGTCTTCAAAGCAGCAGAGAACGGTTAAGAGTTGTGAAGGGACCAGCAAAAATATCTGGTACAGCTCTACAAAGTACTTACAAAGTTGTTAAAATCTAAGGTGCTCTCGATGAAGTTCTTCTGCACTGCACACATCATACAAGGTGCGAAAAACATTCAACCCAGCAGATTTGGTACCTATAAGAGTAAATCATCAACAAACGGATAGCGCTCGAACCTGAATCTGCCGAGAAATGGAAACCAGCAGCAGTTGCCAATGACGTGATCGAAGCTCGTGAAACCTTGTCATCCCTGTGGTCTCCATACATGTGATTATCCCACTCTTTCCACTTCAACTCAAGCTCATCCTGCTTTTCATTCGGGACAACTGATACATTGGGCAAGTTCTCCTGAAAATAGTGCAAGGCACACGCTTCTTCTTGCTCCTTGGAAATGTAGGTTCGCACCAAGTGCAGCCGAGAAAGTACGCTCTCAACCTCTGCTGCTTGAATAGCTCTGATGGCAGCTTTCCGACGTTCAACTATTTATCGATGAGACTGGATTAGCATTGAAGTCCTGATCATTACGTTAAGTGAAGTGGCAGTGCTTCTAGTATGAAATGCATCCTTAATGTATTAAATACTGAGCAAGAAATATTGAGAAATTTTAAGTAGTTAACATTTAATAGCAAAAGGAGTAATCCCTTTACTAAGTGATAGTCAGAGTGGACAAGACATATTAAAGCCAACTTCCATTACAATATATTAGTAGTAATACTCTTCAGTACCATATTTTATTTGCACTAGATTACAAACCTTGCCATTAACATTAAATTTTGAGTTCAACCTCGATTGCAGACTGAACTGCAAGTACAACAATAATGATGTCGTTACATCTTTGTAAAAATTGTGGATGCTGCATCCTTCACAGCAAAGTCTGCATTAAGGAATGTTTCTTGCTTACTCGATACAATTTTTTAACTGATTCCTGCAAAAAAATTGAACCATTGCTTTCTACAGCTCGAAATCTAATTTATGCAAAAAAGGAAAACTTGTACTAAAGCAGTCATGATTAGGGACTCGATCCTTCTGGTGAATATAGGTAGTTATATAATCTCCCGCATAGTCTCTCTTTTCGATTAAGGAGCTCCCCGCTCCCGATTTCATATCATAATGGAACTGGTCAAACAGGTCCACAAATGTATTGTTGACACAGGGATTCATGCAATCACGCCAAGCCCAAACACACACCACACTTAACCCCAAAACACGCAGCTTCACAAGCCGTTCCTACGAACCTATGAAAGAACTGAAGTATATCTAAACGTTTACATTGGAAAGCATCATTTCATCAGGGCAGAAAACTGCTGTATCCTGCAACTCACAGGTCTGACTGATAGCTACAAACTATAAAACCTAGATTGGATTTCAAAAATGTTGTGCAGGACATATGAGGAAGGAGCAGGGAGGGAGTTAGGGCTTAGAGACCGTACTCTCTTGGTCAGTGAGCCACCGCAGCTTCTCCTGCACAGGCGCGTCGGGGCCAGGCGGCCCTGGTGGTGGCGGTTGCTGCTGCTTGGTTGTGGTGGCAGCAGCCCCCTTTTTCCCCCGCTTCCTTGGCGGCATCGCCTCGCGCTTCGAGGGAAGATCCTGGGAAGCGAAATCTGGGGAAAGAACAGAAAAACAAACATACTAATGTGAGCCTACTGTTCAAACTCTATCCAAATCTGGGCACTTCTGAAATGGTAAAATGACACGTCAAGTTGCTGTCCGGAAAGTTTGAGCCGCCCAGACAAATATGAACAAAATACAGAAAAAACAAGCATACTAATATGGGCCTGATGTTGAAATTTGAGATGAATCTGGGCAAGCGACGATACAAAATGACATCTGAAGTCGCTGTCCAATACAGATTACTGATAGAGAAATAAGCATACAATAGAGAGAGTTCCTGTCTATCTTATGTGACGGCGAATCCCATCCCCCTAGATCCATTTCCCCGTGCTAGAGTTCATACAAACAAAAAATCGCAGCAGACATGAAACCCTAACTCGCCCATCCAAATCCGAGTTCTGAACAGCAACCTAGGGCGCCAGGAAATGGAGCGAGGCGAGCTCACCTGGGAGAAATTTCGGCTGGTTCGGACCGCTGGTGCTGGTCGCCGGGCGTCCCCGTTGCAACAGCCGGCACTAACAGCGGAGGAGGCGGGCGGGCGGACGGTCGGGAGCGCGCGGAGGAGAGGACGGGGCGGGACGGGGGCGCGCCTAGGAGAGGGCTGGGTAGGACGGTGACCTACGGAGGATGGCCGGAAGGGACGGTGGAGGACGGCCGGCGGGGAGAAGGCGGAGGAGGACCGGCGGACTGCGGCGGAGAGCGGTCGAGCGGGGTCGGGGGTGGACGAACATCAGTCGATGAGGTGGTTCTGTCTGTGTCTCTTTGGGTGAATTTTACTAAGGGCAATTCTGTCTTTTTCTATCTCCAATTTCTCCACTCTTTTTGTTTTTGAACGGCGAAGCGGGGTTTTTTCTTCTTTTGAACAACTCAAGTACTCAACACAATTTATTTATCTGCTTCTGCTACCATAGTTACGTCTGCAGGTATGAAAACTAGGGAAAGTTTTGGTTTTGCATTTTTTTTTTAGGGGATTGAGGGCGACTTCTTTTGGGCTTGTAGCCCTGCTTCTCGGTACTAAATCGTTGAAGCCCAAAAGAAGTGTTTAGCTTATGCCCAGCTTATTTCCACCGAGAAGCGAGCATGTTGTGCAATTGGAGAAACTGCCCGACACCCGTTTCCCGAGCTTCTCCGCGAGCCAACCGAACCGGTACATCAACTAGCCCCTCAAGTTAATGCAATTTACGGCAGATGCCACTCCGAAGCTGTCATCGTCATCGAAAATAGAAAAAGGAAAAAAAAACAAAGCAAAACTGGCCCACGTCCGCCCGCTCATAGCCGCCCACCCCGCCCCCGCGTCCGCCGCTCGCCGCCGGGCCCGCCGCCGCATCCGCCGGCCCCGCCCTCAGTTCCTCACGGCTGGCTCTCCTCACGCTGCACGGAATGTCGCCGCTCGCAGCCGGCTCCGCCCGCTCGTAGCCGCCTACCCCGCCGTCGCGGCCGCCGCTCGCTGCCGTCCCCGCCCTCAACTCCTCACGGCCGGCTCTCCTCACGTCGCCCCGCCCGTCGCCGCTCGCATCCGGCCTCGCCCGTCGCCGCTCCAGCCCCGCCCTCAGCTACTCACGGCCGGCTGTCCTCACGCACCATGGACTGCCTCTAATTTCAGAATCATCTCAGTTTGTTCATGCTTTCGTGTAGATGTTCATGGCTGGTGCTAATTTTGATTTGGTCATATATGTTGAATTGCTGCTAATTTTAATTATTATTTGGTTTTCCATAATTTTTTGATGCCTTCATAGCTCATTTTCGCTAAAAACTAGCACACATATGTATTAGTATCATTTATCTAGAACAAAATTTTAATTTAGGGGCATTACAGATATTTCACAACTCAACCCATCCAATAAGCCAAGTTTTTAGAAGCCCAAAAGAATAGAAGGAACCTGCTTCTAGCAACTTCTTCCCACCACAGTTTCTTCCCACCGTTTTCTATAAGCCGGCTTATGCATAAGCAAGAGCCCAAAAGAAGTCGCCCTGAGTTTTGCTATAAGACTTGTGATGTGGCTAGGAGAGAATTTTAGAAGAGAGGGGTCAGCATGGCTGCTCACATCAGGTTGTCCCTCCGCTCCAAATCAGTCGACTAAATGAAGGAAATACTTACTACAACTACAAGTAAGTATATTTTATAATGTGCAAACACATGTACATTGTTATTCTAGGATTTTGAATAATAATTATACTACTAACTCGTGGAGAAAGTTATAAGGAAAATTTTACTTCTTCTACTTATGTCATTTACACATGTTTTCCGGTAGGAGAAATTGCCTTTACATGCACAATCCGAAGTTGGGAGGCGAACTGTCGCAGTTGTGGGCGTTGCCTCCTACACAGTTGGGAGGCTAGGGACGAGCTGTGGTGAGACGGAAAGGTGAGCTCCTGCGAGGAGCGATTGACTGAGCTCTGTTGCGCGAGATGGAACGAGGGGCGCGTTGGCGACGGACCAACTTGATTGACGGAGCTGGGTGTTGGAGATATGCCCAAGAGGCAGTAATAAAGTGGTTATTATATATCTTCATGTTTATGATAAATGTTTACATACCATGCTATAATTGTATTAACCGAAATATTGATACATGTGTGTTATGTGAACAACAAGGAGTCCCTAGTAAGCCTCTTGTATAACTAGCTTGTTGATTAATAGATGATCATAGTTTCATGATCATGAATATTGGATGTTATTAATAACAAGGTTATGTCATTATGTGAATGATGTAATGGACACACCCAATTAAGCGTAGCATAAGATCACGTCATTAAGTTCATTTGCTATAAGCTTTCGATACATAGTTACCTAGTCCTTTCGACCAATATGATCATGTAAATCACTTATGCCGGAAGGGTACTTTGATTACATCAAACGTCACTGCGTAAATGGGTGGTTATAAAGGTGGGATTAGGTATTCGGAAAGTATGAGTTGAAGCATATGGATCAACAGTGGGATTTGTCCATCCCGATGACGGATAGATATACTCTGGGCCCTCTCGGTGGAATGTCGTCTAATTAGCTTGCAAGCATATGAATGGTTCATAAGAGACCACATACCACGGTACGAGTAAAGAGTACTTGTCAGGAGACGAGGATTGAACGAGGTATAGAGATACCGATGATCAAACCTCTGACAAGTAAAATATCGCGTGACAAAGGGAATCGGTATCGTATGTAAATGGTTCATTCGATCACTAAAGTCATCGTTGAATATGTGGGAGCCATTATGGATCTCCAGATCCCGCTATTGGTTATTGGTCGGAGAGAAGTCTCAACCATGTCTGCATAGTTCGCGAACCGTAGGGTGACACACTTAAGGTTTGATGTCGTTTAAGTAGATATGGAATATGGAATGGAGTTCGAAGTTTTGTTCGGAGTCTCGGATGTGATCAGGACATCACGAGGAGTTCCGAAATGGTCCGGAGAATAAGATTTGTAGGGGTATATTGCTCCTATGTGTGGTTTTGGTAATCAATGACAACCCCTATGGACTAATGTTTTCATTGAGTTTATATGAAGGAATATTCCATAGGTACTACTTGTATTCCATGTGTTGGATTCAAGTATGGATGCCATGAACATAAAGATACACCTTGTGTATTGGCATCAAGATCATCGATTTAAAGACATATATGTGAAATGATCAAGAAGAAGAAATGAAGATGGAGTTCTCAGATGGAACTCAATATTAGCCATGCTCTATATTATGTGAGTATGAGAAGATACAAGGTTGAGTTGGGCAAGTTCAAGATGAGCATCTTGAGTGGATCACATGCTTGAAGCTTGTCGTCCATTTGGTGATAATGGACATGTGAAGATGTGCATCAATGGAGCTTTCCCATCATAGTGTATGGGGGAGTATTTGTGAATCTTCACGAAGCAACATTGATCAAGTGAGGCATTCCGGATTGTGTAGAGCTTGAAGAGTTATCATCAAGATCAAGCGGGATGCGCAAGGCAAAGTATGACCTTGATAGGTTTTCCTTTTACCGGTCTCAAGGTGGTTGATGGGAGACCGGATTATAGGATAGATAGCCGCACTATTAAGAGGGGCTTTTGGTTGGGTAACTTGATCACATCGTCTTAGGGAGCTCAACCCTTTGCATACTTTGCATATCCTTATTGCTTCTTGGTGTTTCTATGTGTAAGGTTCTTGAGCTTGTTGCTAGCTTTACAACAAGCCCAAGTTCATCGAAAACGGAGTTCGCATGCATCTTCTATTGCGTTTTCGAGGTTGGGTGATTTTATCGGTTATTCATGATATAAGGTTCTACCTTTTATATTTATGATAAAATCCCCTCCTACAGATTCTTGTGTTTTCACTTTCCATAGGATAGCATTTGTTCTTATCTCTCAAACAAAATTGGTTTCATTCGAATCGGAGTTCGGGAGCATTTGTTATTAAAGAAAAAGTAAAAGAAGAAAAAGAAAAGGGGAGGGGCCAGCCGGCCGACCGGGCCAGCCACCGGCCCAACCGGTCCGCAACCGGGCGCCAACCGGACCGGCTTTTGGCCCGTGACCGGCCTCGGGCCCAGTCCACGACCGGTCTGCCCGGCGCTGCCCCCAGCCCGACCGGTTTCCCAACCGGGCCGCCTCACCGCACTCGGCCCACACGGCCTGCCTCCCCCGCGTGGCCTGCGCTATTTGACACACAGCGCGGCTGCTGCTCAGCCCGGCTGCTGGTCCGGCTGGGCCGGATCCCAGGCCGGCCTCCTCAGTGCCTGGTCCGGTCAGCCGGCTGGGCATTTTTTCTGGCCGTTTTTCTTGTCTTATAGGGAGTGAGGAAGTCATTTTATAAGTTTGAAAATGATCCGGTGCATTTATGGAAGGTTCTAGAAGGTTCTAGAAAAGTCCGGAAGAAATCACTATGGAAGGCGGAGTCCCGGAGGGACTCCAGTAGCTAGGCCGGCCAAACCCTAAGGGGAGGAGTCCCAGGTGGGCTCCACCAAAGGTGGCCGGCCACCCCACCTCAAGGAAAGGTGGGAGTCCCACCTTGAGTAGGACTTCCCCCTTGAGTAGGTTTCCCACCTATGGGAGGTTTTGTTGTTGGGGTCTTATTCGAAAACTTGGACTACAACTCTTGGGGATTTCCACCTATATAATGAGGAGGAGAGGGAGGAGGCAGCCCACTCTTGGCCGCACCACCAAAGGGTGCCCATGGCCGGCGCCCTAGCCACCCCCTCTCCCCAAACCCTAGCCTCTCCTCCTCCACATAATACTCACGCAGCGCATAGGCGAAACCCTGTCGGAGTTCTCCACTACCACCGCCACCACGCCGTCGTGATGCCGGGATTCCGAGGAGGATCTACTACTTGCGCTGCCCACTGGAACGGGGAGGAGGACGTCGTCTTCATCAACACCGTACGTGTGACCGAGTACGGAGGTGCTGCCCGATTGTGGCACCGTCAAGATCTTCTACGCGCTTTTGAAAGCGGCAAGTGATCATCTTCTGCAACAACGAGATCTAATCTCGTAGGCTTTGGAAATCTTCAAGGGTTAGTCTCGTCATCCCCTCGTTGCTACCGTCTTCTAGATTAGATCTTGGCTTGTGTTTCGTTCTTGCGGTAGGAAAATTTTTGTTTTCTATGCTACGAATCCCATCAGTGGTGTCAGAGCCGTGTCTATGCATAGATTGGTTGCACGAGTAGAACACAATTGTTTTGTGGGCGTTGATGCTTTGTTGTCTTTAGTTCGTGTACTTTGCATCTTTGTGGCATAGTGGGATGAAGCGGCTCGGGCTAACTTTACATGACCGCGTTCATGAGATTTGCTCCACGCTCGACATGCAACTTGTATAGCATAAGTGGCTTTGCGGGTGTCTGTCTCTCCTACTATAGTGAAGATCCAATTTACTCTTTCTATTGATAACACTAGTATCACCGTTGTGGTTCATGTTCGTAGATAGATTGGATCTTACTCGGAAACCCTAAACCACGTAAAATATGCAAACCAAATTAGAGACGTCTAACTTGTTTTTGCAGGATTTGGTGATGTGATATGGCCATAATGTGATGATGAATATGTATGAGATGATCATTATTGTATTGTGGCAACCGGCAGGAGCCTTGTGGTTGTCTTTAAATTTCATGTTGAGTACTCCCTCCGTCCCAGTTCATAGGGCTTACGCGTGTCCCTAGGTCGTAAATTTGACAATGATAATGCAAGATATGTATTACAAAATAGGGATTTCTATTTTCGTGCCCCTGCTTCGTTAGTTGTACTCAGTTTTCCCCAGCTCGTTAGTTTTTCCTCAGTTTTCCCCTCCCTCTAGTTTGAAACCACTCGAAGACGCGGGTTGCCGTCGGGTCGGAGGCCTTACCGTTACCGGTGAGGTCGGTTCCTCGCCGACCGTCTCGTGCCGACGGGTGGATCCATCTACCGCCGACGCGTGGGCCGTTTTATTTCCGATTGTATACGCGGTGCTGCCAATGACAAATGGGGCCGCTCTATGGGGCTGCCGCAGCCAATGACCGGTGGGTCGTCTATTTATTTATAGAAAATTATATATTGCCGCTCGTGCAGGGCCTCCGCAGCCAATGACCGATTGTATTTTATTTAGAGAATATAATATAGAGCCGCTACGTAGGGGTCGCCTCAGCCCATTTTCGCGGCTTAATCTAAAGTGACTCTTATGCTAAACATTGTGCATCCCGACGTTGACCTAGCGGTGGCGGCGAGCATAGCCGTTCGACCATGCCGATATCGGCATAGGCATCGGCATCGTTTGGAGGATGTGGTGCTCGAATAATAGTGGAAATGCGATATTATTTTTACATGCATAATATATAGAAAATAGCTAGATCTCTAAATCGATGCATATGAAGCTACATATATATTCTTGGTCATAATCCCCTTAATTATCTAAGGGGGATGGATGCATGGCTTCACGTCGTCGTCGCTTTCATCGTCAGTATCTTCGTCGTACGAGTAGTAGTACCTCCTGCACATTGTTCCGTCGAACACCTTCACCTGTGAGCACATCATCGCCTTCATATTTGAAGTGTACGAACCAGCCGAAATCCACACCGTGCGCGATGGCGAATTTCTCCCAGCCCTTGTCGAGGTACATCCGGCCTTGTCCAGTCAAATAGGACCTCCACGGTCCGAGACGAGGACCGCGGTCAGTCTGCTCGCAGATACACCTTAGCTGGCTCCTTGCCAGTCAAGATAGTCCGCAAATTTTTTTGGGAGTTCCTGCAAAGAGATCGAGCGCCGATCGTTTGAAATTAGGGAACCCTTGAAATTAAAGGTTTTTTAGAACATGCCCATAATTAATCACATGCATCATATATGTGGGAACGCGTACGTACCTTCTTGACCAAAGGGTCTTCATAGACGACGATGAAGAACTCCTCTATGATCAATGGCAGTGTTGACGGTGGTGGTGGCAATGATGATGATCCACTTCCCCTTCCCCTTCCCCTTCCCTTCCGGTCCGCGTCCGAGACGTGGAAGCCATGGCAATGGATAAAGTGTATGTGAACGAAAAGAAGAGAGAGGCGGAACCTATTGACACAAGGGATGGCCGTGTGGGTGTTTATAAGGGAGAGATGACCGTTGTAGGGTTTACACAATAAAATAAGGAGGAGATGACCGTTGTGGGGGTTTATACACAATAAATTAAGGAGGAGACGACCGTTGTGGGGGTATAGTTTATCATTTTACCGTGAAAAGTAATGCCTAAAAGGAAAGTAATGGCTACAAGAAATCGGTGATGGTTTATCGTTTTTGCGTGAAAAGTAATGGGTACAAGAAATGGGTGATGGTGTATCATTTTTTGCGTGAAAAGTAATGGCTACACGAAATGGGTGATGGTGTATCATTTTTGTGCGTGAAAAGTAATGGCTACAACAAATCGGTGATGGTTTATCATTTTTGTGCGTGAAAAGTAATGGCTACAACAAAATCGGTGATGGTTTATCATTTTTTGCGTGAAAAGTAATGGGTACACGAAATGGGTGATGGTTTATCATTTTTGTGCGTGAAAAGTAATGGCTACAACAAATCGGTGATGGTTTATCGTTTTTTGCGTGAAAAGTAATGGCTACAAGAAATGGGTGATGGTGTATCATTTTTTGCGTGAAAAGTAATGGCTACAACAAATCGGTGATGATTTATCGTTTTTTGCGTGAAAAGTAATGGGTACAAGAAATGGGTGATGGTGTATCATTTTTTTGCGTGAAAAGTAATGGCTACAACAAATCGGTGATGGTTTATCATTTTTTGCGTGAAAAGTAATGCCTAAAAAGAGTTTATAATTTAGCTCGTGAAAAATAATGCGAGAAAACCAAACTTTGCGTGAAGCTAACCGACGACGAGAGAGAGAGAGAGGGTGGTGGCCCCGACCGAGAGAGAGATAGGGGTTATCCCTGCCCGTTAGATCATACGATCAACGGTCGTCGGGCACGATCCGCGTGACATGGGCTAGACCAATCGGGGCAATGTTGGGCGTACTGTGAGAGTTTGTGAAGGGAGAGGGCAAAGCTGAGTAGTATCAAGAAACCAAGGGCAAGTGAGTAGTAAACGGACTAAGGGATTCAAATATGAGATTTAAAAAATGGAAAATGCGTGTTTTGTACAATGAAACCCATCTTGGCCTACCTCAAACTATTTGCAATACAAATCTACATGAGTGTGAAAATTATGGTCTCATTCGGACAAAGTATGTTTTGGGGAAAGCTGTTTTGGGTAGGGCTTATTATGGAAAACCATGCACCTTCATAGCTACTAGGTGATTTGAGAAGTGGCAATTTGTGGTGAAACTTGATTTATCTACGATTTATCTATGATTTGAGGAGTGGAAATTTGTGGTAAAGACTCCATGAGTAAGTGCCACTCCTTTTCGGAATTTTTTGCACATTAAATAACTCATTTAACTAGTTAATCCCATTTGTTGACTCTCTCGTTGACCAGCCACTTGAGGGTAAAGCCGAGTATATTGCACTAGCCGTATTAGCACTCAAGGTGAAAACCGAGCATACAAAAAATGCTAGTACATGACTCGAGGGTATACATGAGTATATCTAAATTTCCGGGGTTAGACTCGAGGACGCGTGTTGCGGTGCGAAGTGGAAGACGTGCCATTGTTGACGCGTGTCGCGGTGCGGACGTGGAAGACGTGCCATTGTTGACGCGGGTCGCATTTAGGACGCGTAAGCCCCCCTCTCCCTCCCTCTGCACACAGTACGTCTCATTATCGCTCACGCACGAAACCACCCCTCTCACGTCCCATCAACTTCTTCAAAAAAACCCAACCGCCGTACGAGCCCTCCCCTGCCGGCGATGGAGAAGAAGAATGCGCCGGCGGCCATCGCCCCCGAGCCCGTCGCCTCCGAGCCCGTCGCCTCCGAGCCCGTCGCCGCCGAGCCCGTCGCCGCCGAGCCCGTCGCCGCCGAGCCCGTCGCCTCCGAGGGCGGCGCATCCGAGGGCGGCGCATCCAAGCGCGGCGCCTCCGTGAACGGGGCCGGTCTCACGGCTGACGGACCACTTCACAAGATCGGCGAATGCTTATTGGCGAAAGAGGAGTACGTGGACAGCTACTCGCTATGAGGCAAGTCCGCAGAAATTGGCGCTCGGGTTTACCCGATCCCGACGTGCACCCGCACGAATGGATCATGCTACACCACGCCCTTCCACGCGCCGCTGAGTTCACCTTCCTCCATCTCGGCACATCCCGCTACGTCACCATAGATCTATCTGCGGTTCGTGCAAGGTTCAAATTCCTCGGCTTTTCCCGTGGCGTCACCATAGATCTTATTTTCAATCTTAGTGCTCGAATGTTATCTTTTCAATATATTTTAGATTCTACTTCGTCGGATTTTCCCGTGGCGTCATCGTGCTTGCCCGGAAGAACCCGCCGCACAAGATACGGCTTCGAACCCACTCACAAAGACATCAAACACTATGTTTGAGGCGCAGATGCCAACTGTTTTTCGGATTCGGTCGTCTGCAATCAACTCCCCGACTATGGTCTTCACTTGCGGACATTACCCGGAGGAACTTGGTTGGGTCGATGAGAGCACTCCAACTAAGGATATATATGAAGATTGGGGAGAAGGAAGATTTTCGATCAAGGACCATAGTATGCGTTGCATTACCCCGTTCAATGGTGAACTATATGCAATAGCTTCGGACAATTTTGAGTCCGGAAGAATAGTGTGCACCAATGTACGAAGCAGCAGCGCGCGAACACCTGTCAAGATGGAGACACTAATTTCATTTCCAGAACTTGGACGTGACAAGTTCTACCTTGTGAAGTCGGATGGTGATCTGCTGCTTGTGTTGATGCACAACACGCCTGTGGTGTACCGTGTGGACACTCAGAGCCGCTCTCTCCATCCGGTCGGTAACATTGGCTTTCATGCCTTGTTCGTGCATTATATCCGGTGTATCTCCGTCGACACCGAGTGTACCCGACTCTTCGACCTGGCTGCATCTACTACGCGGATTTGGGTTATATCGGAGAGTACTCTCATGATACAAAGGCACTGGGATGAGTGGCCGATACGTGTGGATAGAATAGGAAGCTACGGTATGAGTAATGAACACGAGGCCATACCGTTTGGAGGATGTATTGGCCGCACACTGTGCAGACGGAAGGAGTTCAATGAATATTTCCTTGGGGAAATGCACGAATGGAGCGACGAAGAAATATATGAGGAGGAATGAAGAACAAATTCATTCATCCTAATCTTCTTGTTGTCCATACATTGCGTGCGTCTTGTATATTTTTCAGCTTAGTTTGTCGTGAACATTAACAACGT